>NW_020654810.1:25594643-25679093 GCF_003589595.1 Hyposmocoma kahamanoa | reverse complement strand
CACACACACACACACACACACACACACACACACACACACACACACACACTTTTTCAGACAACTCGTCAAAGTATTTGTTTGTTTTGTATTTATTTAAGAGGAATTAATTGAAGTTATTGTCTACTATGAGTAGGACGTCATGCCTCTTCTATAGTAACTTGACCATAGTGGTACTCAATTTTGGAAGTAACATTGTATAAATCTCATAAAATTGTAGCAAGTTAAAGTAGCTCTGTAGAATCCAGATATTTGTCCGAGAAATTTAAAATATTTTAAAGTTTATTCATTGAATGTCACGTTGTTTACTACGATGACATTCAATTTATACATCATCATAGAATAATAACAAAGATTTTGAATGAAAATTGATATTGGCTCACATTTATCACCAATAATCATGTATTCGTATTTAAGGTCATTGGATCACTTACGTTAATTACCTATTTAAAAATACATTGGTCAAATAGACACGGCTTGCGAGAGTAACCGAGTGATCTGTTCAATTACTTCAATGCTTCAAGTGAGCACAAACAATATAATAATCTATCTCGTGTTTTTAAGTTCTTACCCGTGTATATTAAGTATAAGTGTTGGCAACAAGTTTTCAATTTCTTTAAAAATAATTTTTGAATGTCAACGAAGATTTATTTCAATCTTTTTAGAAATAATATTTTAATGGTTTGACAGTATTTTGACATCATTATAAATTTTAGTGACCGCCGATCATCTCTGTGTACTGTTGATGAGTAAATGACAAAATATTAATTAGAAGAACACCGCTTGAATATTTCAGCTCAGAGCCGAGGCTTTGCCGCTGTTGTGTGTTGTGTGTGTTCGACCCTTCATCGCCGCTCGTGGCTGCGAAGTAACTGTGCAGAAGCGTTGTGCGCTGGCGACTGAGATGCATTTAATCTATGTGAGAAATCTTTGTAGCAGTATTTGTGTCCATTATCGTGTAAGACAAATGCGCACGAGTATTTAAAGTACTTAAATAAGTCGCGCAATATATTAATAGCTTTACTTATACAAAGACAATTCCTTCCTGTCTTTTCATTTGAGGAAGCATTTATCAGCTGACCACAGAATGTTTTATTGTATACACAGAAATAACATTTGGTACGCCAAGCGAAGTTGACAAGATAGCTATTAATTACAGTACCAATTCAACGTGACTTGTGACTGAATGCCGTTGTACATTCATAGTAAAAAGGTTGAAACCCCTGTTACTGACCGTACCGCAAGCATTTATTCATTTTTTAACGCACACACTCACAGTCCCGCACTATGGACACCATAGACACACACATAGACAACCATACGTTACACTCAAACTCCCGAGAAAAAACTCTTCTTCCCCCGGCCCGGGACTCGTACCTGGGACCTCTGTTTGGCAGAGCAGCATGGTGACCATTCGGCTAAAGAGGCAATTATTTATCGGTCATAATACGCGCCTGTTAATTATCTGCTAGTGAATTATCATAAATTGCACAGTGCATCCTCCGTGAACACATGCGGACGCTCATTAAGCACGTATCGAACTTGGAATTCTCAAATGTATTTATAGCTCAGACACGGATATTCGAGGCTACGGTCACGATACCCTGGGAAGCGATTTGTGGACATATTTGTGGACATTCCATCCTATTCGAGTACTAAAATGCAATAGAAATGGGCAAAGAGGGTGTCGCACACGCTTATAACAGGGTTCCGTAGCCCAAAGGCTGGTGTAAATGCAGAATAAATCAAGCATTATTCTGTCGAACTATTTAAAATTTATTTTTTATGCAATAAGCGCTACGTTAATTGTCAAATATTTTGTGGAATGAAAAATTAATAATTCGAATTTTTAAAGCCTTTAAAGGGAATTTCTAGACTGTCAGGAGGATTAGACAATATATATTTACATTGTCTTATCATAATTTACTACATAAAAATACCAATGGTACTGCATTCCCTTTGTTGATAGAAAAAAATAATCTTTTCCAAAAATTTATTTATGTCCATTATAGAGTTAACAATATATTCTATATATATATCACGCTAAATTTCACGTTTATCGGTGCAGACGAATGGACAAACATGACAAAGAGGTCCTTCGTTGTAACTATCGAAGAATTGTCACAAGCGACAGCGGGAGCTTTTACGGGCTTTAGCGCGCCGCACCGCGCCGTCTGCGGCGACCGCACCTTGCGCCGGCGCGTACAAAACCGCAAACAAATTAACTCCCGATTAGTACTTCCCGCTCTGGCTTCGGCAGGGAATTCCTAATAATTATACTGTTTTATTTTAATTTATTAAGTAGAATTCAATTAGGTATTCTCTCCATTTTCCTGTTTAAGTCAGATATAAATTGGAGGCAGCTTGTCACGGAGATATTACACTTGTTGCAGCCGCACCGGTGGGTCGCGGAGTAGAGGTTTCGGTCGGAGATGAACGTAGAGCCTCGTGCAGGGCGCGATGGCTCAGGAGGCGAGCACCGAGCGGACGCGCGCGCACGCCGACTACCTGCCGGTGCCGGTGCCGGGCGCGGGCGCGGGCGCGGGCCGCGTGCACGCGCCGCGACCGCCGCCGGCGCGCGCGTGGCTCGAACACGAGGACCCGGAGCGCGCCGCCGGCAGCGCGACCAACAGCCCCGGGGAGAGCCGCCGCCTGCTGCCCGCGCCCGGCGCACACAAGTCGCGGCTGCAGTCCGGCCTCACGCTCACCGTGCGCAACTCGCCGAAGAAGCACTCGAAGTGCACGCTCTCCGCCAGGTTTGGGAATCCCAAGGCGAAGACAAGGTCGCAGAAAAGGAAAGACAAGATTATCGCTGCCCTCAAGCCGCCCTATTTTATTCTCAGCATGATCATCATAATGGTAAGTGGTGTAAATGTCTATGAATCGAATAATACCTGCGTTCGGGGCTCGGGGTAACGAGGATCGTGTAATTTAGTATGCGCCGTTGTTCGGCAGGTGTGCATCCACGCATGGGGTTCGGCGGACCTTCGCGCGGTCCTCGAGTGGTCGCCGAGCGGGTGGTGGCGCGAGCCCTGGCGGCTACTTACCTACGGCTGGGTGCACGCGACAAACGCGCATCTCGCGCTTAATGCTCTTGTTGCTTTAGCGGTAAGTGGACTTTTGTGTTTTGAAATGTTCTATCGCTAGTGTAGCGAATCGCTACAAATCTTTTTCTATATATTTTATAATAGTCTCTTTAAGTTTTAGTTTTCTTCTTAAATTCTAAATTTAAGTGTATTTGTTTTTGGCGCCTTTTTCTTGACTTTACTAGTGTTTGCTGTTTTGCTTTAGCGACATACGTATTTTCTACTAAATTATTATTAATCTGTAAGTACATTTGCTTGACCTTGCTCATTGGTTGTTAGCATCCATCCTTTAACCCATTTGATACAATCCGCTACAGCTAGCATCGAACGCCAATGTTCATGAAGTGTTGCTTCACAGGTGGGCTGGCGGCTGGAGACGGAGCAGAGCTCGTGGCGCGTGGCGGTGATGTGGGCGGGCGGCGTGGCGGCTGGCGCACTGGGTGCCGGCGCGCTACAGCCGCACGTGCGCGTCGTCGGCGCCTCCGCCGCCGTATACGCGCTGCTCTGCGCTCACATACCGAACGTCTCTCTCAGGTACAATTCAATATCTCCTTTTATCGTAAGTTAGCTCGTTTCGTAAATAATATTCCTCTGAGAAAAACGAGTAACAATCTCTCTAGGGTTAGTTAATAACAATAGCATTTATTTTTACAGCATAACTAGTATACAGCACATGTGAAATGGTAGGCAACAACCTGAAACAGCTCGTTCGTTCTTTGCCAGGTTCGGTTACATCCCTCTGTGGTGGTTCCGTCCGTTAAGCGTGGTAGTGCTAGCGGCGTCGGAAGGCTGCTGGGCGCTGCTGCGATCACCGCCGCCGGCGCTGGTGGATTACACGGCCGGCATGCCACTCACGCCATCGCACAACCATATTGCGTGGGCCGCGCACGTGTGCGGGGCGCTCGTCGGCATTCCTTTGGCGTTTCTCGTTTTTACTGGTAAGATTAAAACCCACGATTGAGATGGGCACGATTCTGCGTTATTGTAAGATACTGAATTCTGATTTCGTGTTGTGTTTGAAGGTGAGAACGCAGCGAAGCGACACGTGCTCGTTAGCCGCGTGGCTTCTGGGGGTGCGCTGCTCTGCAGCTCGTTCCTTGCCGCACTCTACTACACCTGCTGGGCCGAGCCCAGCCAGCCACCTTGAACTGCCAGTAATACATGGGAAATCAATATTTGCCAGTAATCAACGGGTCCTGAAAACTTGAGAAGGTCTTAAATATAACGCTAAGGAAGCGGCCAGTATCGAACAGACCGACCCCAGAGAAATTCATTTTTTCTCCGTCCGCTATTCGTAACTGTTAGAATAGATTAAAATGAAATTTTTATAAGTATACAAAGAGACCAAAGAGCACTGTTCACTGTCAAATGTCTTCCTACGAAGGGTTCAGTCGATATTTATAAAATTATTGCTACTGCCTTTGTATTTTGTATCGGTATCAATATGACAGCACTTATTTGCGCGTAATGCGCTTGCATTGTTACGAGTTTGCTGAACAATGAACAGGAAGGTAAAGCGATTGAATCTTTTTTAAGCATAACGAATAACGCAATTAATTGTTAAGTGTCCCAATTATTAGCTGTAAATGTGATATACATTAATGATATCGGACTAAGCTTGATCCCTTAATTTAGTTTGTGTGTTTGTTTCTGGTCGGGCTGATTTCTGTGAAATCGTCATTTGATTGTTTTGTATCAAAACATGTATCGGAATGGCTAGTGATTATCTTCGTTTAATTTGTTTTAAGTGCTAGTATTGCCTGTCAAAGTTCGCCCATTACCTAATATTATATTTTAACCATTATTTGAAGCATGCTTCAGAAATTCACGCGACTCATTTCTAACAGAAAAATACCTGCCGATGAAGGTGGTAGGCTCTTTTTATTGTTCTAGTCATATTATTAAGTTAGCAAGCACAATACAGATATTTGTAATTAATGCATTAGTATTTTCAAAATATAGTTTCGTGAAAAGTCCATTTTAAGCATATTTTAAGGATTCAATTAATCCGTTCGGGAATCGCTTCAATGTAAAAACATAACACGTTGTCCGAACGTGAGAAGGGATGATGAAAAGAGAAACGGTCTGTTATAAATGCAAAAATACTGTTAGGAGAAACGATTTGCTGCCGAAGGTGATATTTGTGTGGTAAGATAAAATTAACAATGAATAAATGTAAATGATATATTTCGCGATTTTTGTTGTATGTAAGTACTCGTATATCGGCAACAGACGTTCATGCAGTAGCGGTATCCCACTCGTACATATCAAGTCAAGTTGAGTTTGTTTCCATTTCACTTGATGGCATTACATTGTTGATTATATTTATCTCTCTATTCGTGTTCGTCGATTCACTTTGTCGTGTGTTTTCTTCGGCTTTTGTGATGTTACATTGTTGGCAATAAAAAATCTATCTACTTTACTGTTTCTTTACTCACACTCGATGCTTTACTCCTACCGCTTTAAATGTTATTATAATAATGATTATTAGGATTTACAATATATAACCTACACTCAATACGTACATAATTATGTGCTGTGTGTAACTTAAATACAGCACCTAATTTAACGCCAAAGCACGGCACTGATTGGAAGCACCCTTGAATACTGCTTATCGATCTGGTTTCCCGCATACAATACACAGCATCGATCAGATGAACCTGTTCAACGTCGGTTTCTAAGAATGCTTTGCAGTAGACTTGGGTTGAGACCTAAATTGTTGGGTTATGAAGACAAACTCAATAAGTTTAAGGTAGAAACCCTTGCCCGCCGTCCAGTTACCAATGGCCTGTGTACATTGCACAAAATAGTTAATGGCTGACTGTCTCCGTGGCCGCCATGCCGGACTGCCACGCAGAGGTCCCAGGTTCGATTCCCGGGCCGGGAGAAATATTTATATGGCCTACATTTATTTCTCTCGAGAGTTTGGGTGTAATTTGTGGTATTGGAATTTGGGTGTAAGTTGTTTATGTGTGTGTCCATGGCACCCGCGACACAGGGCTTCCCTAGTGCGGGGCTATGTTGAATGTGTGCGTTATTATTATTATTAATGGTGGATTTGATGACATTTGATATTGATTTGATGGATTTGATTTGGTGCCAACTCGTTCAGTTTGCCGACCTCAATTATTTGCTAATCCAGCTTTCGTAAGTCATAATGTTTCTGCAAATAAGTAGTCCAATTTACCGAAAACACGTCCGTCATTAAACAGCTCATTTGACCTATTTTGAGATCTTTTTCTATTTAAAATTATTCTATATTGTTATTATTGTTTTTTTTTTAACCAAATGGAGTTGCTCTTGACCACTACCGCTAGGTAGTGGTCAAGAGCAAAAATAGGATCTACGATGGAACGAGCTCGCCCAGAACATGCCTATTCAGTCCCACCTTAAAGATACCCGGGTTGTATGAGAGTTCGGAAACACAGTCGCAGGCAGGAAGTTACATTCCTGGACTGTGCGCATAATAAAAGATGATACAAAGCGCTTAGTAAGTACGCCTGAAGGGAATATCGATCAAATAAGGACAATATCCCGCCGTACGTGTGGATGTCCGAAGGTGAAAGGGGGCGGGCGGGATGAGCTGATGAAGCTCATGGGCTCTCTCACCGAAATATATTCTGTAAAAAACCGACAGACGGGCAACTTTGCGCCGGTGGGCTAAACTATAAAGTTGAGATTCGAACTTATCGTCGCCAATAAGTGTCCTGGCTCTGCGCTCAAGTGAATCACGAGCCTCAAGTTGGTACTTCGCTGAGCCATCCCACAGGTGACTGCAGTGCGGTATCCGTGCGGTGACGGATTAGAATACAATTCACCGCCCCTCTCTTCCCGTGGGTGTCGTAAGAGGCGACTAAGGGATATTGAGCAACCAGCTGCTCCACTGGTGGTAGGGCTTGAAAACCCGCCTGGTTAGTGACCACCGTGCGCATGATGGAAAACCCGCCAAGTATTCGCTAGTCGGATGCGTTCCGGGATCAGTCAGCGTACAACCAGAGCCCGAGGGAACGCTGCCGCGACATTTGTGGTCTGTGGAGGCTTCCGCCGCACCAGTGCCAGGACAACTGCATTGACCCGCCGGCCAGGGAGACCCGTAGAAACGGTTGTTCCGCTGGCCGCCCGCGGTACAGTACAGGGGCCCAAGCGTGCTTAACCAGCTCGTGAGGCTGCCTCACCATGCCGCGCATAATCTCGGTGTGGTTCGTCGTGCCGGTTGGTGACCGGGAGGTGGGGTCCCGGCGGCCATTCCCGGGGGGGTTCGGGGGCCCTTCCGTCCAGCGGATCAGCGCAACTTGTCTGTAGGCAAGTCTCTGGGGAAGCAGGCCCCGCGATTTGACCGCTTGTGTCGCGGCACTGTTTTCTCGCTTCACGCCTCTTTTTCCCTCCAACATGTTAGCGCAAAGTACAAATTTCGGTCGTACAGCGGTGCACACCCCCACCACTAAAGCGCTCTTTAAGGTGGAGTTCACGAACATTCGAGGACTCCACAGTAACATCCACGCCGTCCATCAACATCTTGAGACGGCTCGACCAGAAATGCTGTTCCTTACGGAGACGCAAATACTCTGCCCGGCTGACAGCAGCTACTTGAATTACCCTGGCTATATGCTTGAAGAGTCCTTCAAAGCGAAAGCTGGGGTCTGCTTGTTTGTCCGGGCAGATATTTGCTGTCGCCGTCTGCGTCATTTGGAGGACCCCTCCTTCTCCATCCTTGGGGTACATGTTGACCTGGGCAGTCATTGCCGTGTCTACATGTGCCTCTACAGATCCCACCACGGCGACATGGAGACAACTCGTCTCATGGACCACCTTACTCGGGCGGCAGATGACGCGCAGGCGCAGTTTCCTACAGCGGAATTGGTGTTTTTAGGGGACTTCAATGCTCACCACGAGTCGTGGTTAAGTTCCTCTAAAACTGACCATGCTGGAAGAACTGCCAACACATTCGCTCTCACACACGATTTAACCCAACTGGTGAATCAGCCCACCCGGATTCCAGATAGGGTTGGTGACGCGCCCTCTTTGTTGGACCTTCTGCTGACGTCTCGCCCGGCTGGATATCGGGTGGTGGTCCAAGCCCCTCTGGGCACTTCGGATCACTGCTTGATATCCACTAAAGTGGCAACGTTACTGCCACCACCACCTACTGTGGCTAAACGCCGCATTTGGCATTATGCGTCGGCAGATTGGGACGGTATGCGGGACTATTTTGCATCCGTTCCCTGGCGGCAGCGCTGTTTAAGTGAGGTGGATCCAACAGCTAGCGCGACTGCCGTTGCTGATGAGATCTTAATCGGGATGGAATACTACATCCCGCATTCGGATCTCGTCAGTAAAGGGAGGCGCAACCGCTGGTTCAACCGCGAGTGTGCTGTGGCTGTTGAGAACAAACAGACTGCATACCGCGCTTGGATCAGGGGTCTAGCTTCAGACGATCCCAATACGAACTCACTTAAAACAGCCTACAATAATGCCACCAGGTCTTGCAAAAGAGCGTACATCAGAGCGGATGCTCAGCGCGTCGCACGAGTTGGCCAAGAACTCTTGACGCATCCCACAGGTAGTCGTAGCTACTGGCGTCTGGCCAGAGCCGTTGCGTCGAACTTCTGCCAGCCCTCGCTGCCACCGCTGAGATATTCTGACAGCAATCTAGCCCACAAGCCGCAAGATAAAGCCGACCTCTTGGCAAATCTGTTTGCGGCTAACTCCTGTCTCGACGACTGTAACGCACAGCCACCAACTCTACCTCACTGTGGCTACACGATGTCTGATATTCGTATCAGACAATGCGATGTGCGTACGCAGCTGCAGTCTCTCGACGTCCGGAAAGCTAGTGGTCCTGATGGTATCCCAGCGATTGTACTTAGGAATTGCGCAGCTGAGTTGACTCCCGTGCTAACGCGACTGTATCGTCTGTCGCTCTCTTCAGGTCGTGTGCCGGACTCTTGGAGAGAGGCTAATGTGCAACCAGTTCCCAAAAAAGGCGACCGATCAGACCCGCATAATTACCGTCCCATAGCCATTACTTCCATAATATGCAAGGTTTTAGAGCGGATCCTTAATAAACAACTGACCCAATACCTAGAAGATCACTCCATAATTAATGATCGGCAGTATGGGTTTCGTCCGAAACGATCAACGGGTGACCTTCTAGCGTACTTATCGCATGTTTGGGGTGAGGCTATAGACAAACGTGGCGAATCGTTGGCTGTTAGCCTCGATATAGCCAAAGCGTTCGATCGGGTCTGGCACAAAGCTCTTCTCTCCAAGCTCCCGGCGTACGGTTTGCCAGCCCAGTTATGCAGCTGGATTGCCGATTTCCTTCGTGAGCGGAGAATTCGCGTCGTTTCTGACGGCAGCATTTCGAGGTTCGTGAATGTGAACGCCGGCGTACCGCAGGGATCCGTCCTATCTCCCACGCTTTTCCTTCTGCATATCAATGATATGCTTCCACTTGGGAATATTCATTGTTATGCAGATGATAGCACTGTTCATGGGGGATATCATGGATTCCCCGCAGCTGGGCGCGCCGATACTGACAGAGAGCGATCTGATCTTGTCGTTGAGCTCAATAGGATATTGGACCTCATATCTGCATGGGGATCCAGTAATCTTGTTGAGTTCAACGCCAAGAAAACACAGGTTTGCGCGTTAACAACAAAATTGTCGCCGTTCCTTCCCATGCCTTCTCTGATGAGCACAGCACTTTCACCTCAGAGCAGTTTCACCTTGCTCGGTATGGAAATCTGCTGTGATTTGAATCCAAGGAGCTACATCGAATCTGTGATCAAAACAGCCTCACGGAAACTCGGAGTCCTGAACAAGGTGCGACGTTTTTTCACGCCGGACCAGTTATGCCTGCTGTACAAAACACAGGTCCGGTCTTGCGTTGAGTATTGTTCGCACTTGTGGGACGGCTCCGCCAAGTACCTACTCGATGCCTTGGATAAATTACAGCGTCGTGCTACTAGAATTATAGGCGACGAAGAGGTCTCATCACGCCTTGAACCTCTGCAACTGCGTAGAGATGTTGCATCGCTTAGCGCCTTTTACCGCATGTACCATGGTGAGTGCTCTGAGGAGCTGTTCAACCTCATCCCCCCTTCCCCGTTCCTGCTCAGAAGCACGCGTGCTGGCCTTCGTAGTCACCGTTTCACTACCTGCCGCATTCCATCGCGTACTAAAAGGTTCGGTGGCTCCTTTCTCTGCCGCACGGTTGACAAATGGAACTCCCTTCCGGCACATGTCTTCCCTCCCTCTTATGATATGGGGTCCTTCAAGCGAGGCGTGAAGAGGCATATTGTAGGCAGGCAGGGTGGAGGCGGCTAGTGCAGTGAGGATTCCATCGCTGCACTAGGTTCCTTCGCGTTTGGATACCACTTTCCACTTAACATCAGGTGGAGTGGAGTCATTTGCCTGTCAGGTATAAAAAAAAAAAAAAAAAAAAAGTACTCCATGCAAGATGGGGCTTTGTATGTAGTTAAGAGCTGTCCAGTATTTTGTTCATAAGATCGCACAATCTATAGTTTTCAGGATGCTGTGTACAGTTATAATTGGAATGCAAGTTTACTGATATTTCTTTTTGAAATAATTTTGTTTGAAAATAATGCTGTTATCTGTGAAAATTCTGTAATTTGTACGATTACAATAAAAATAAAATAAAGTGTCAAGGAGGAGGGTAGTAGAGGCAGAAATGTCAATCAAAAATTCGTTGGGCTAAGTTTTAATAATTTATATTTCTTATAATATAAAAGGGTACTCTTGGAATTCCTTAGGATTCCAAAAGTGTGGTACGTACTTAAACAATAGTAAATGCAATGTCGCATTGAGCGGGGCTGAGCAGCGGAGCACGGGACGGAAGAAATGTTCACAAGTTTTCAGTGTTGGCTACAGTAAAGTTTGCATAGTGTCCCGAGTACTCGTACCTATGGTATGAATCTATTACATTATGAGATCATCGCCGGCGGCTATTGTATTATTTATTTGCTAAATAAATTAGGTAAGTACACATTTTCTACAATTATCAGTCCACAATCTCACAAACTCTTTACCAATCACTGCCCTGAAATCACACATACTGTAGTACTACAAGTTTAAAAATCTATTAGTGGTTGTTGGAAAGACAGACATTAAATATTCACTCTTAAACCGTTACCACCTCGAGGAGTGGCGAATAGTAGTTTATGTGACTGTTACGTAATGAAAGGCTTTAATATATGAGTGAGGGTTTATATAATAACACCTCACGTGTGTTTTAATGCCTAATTATGTACAGTTACATACACTGCTTTATCTACACACATATTATAAGCTCTCTGTCATGTGTTCAGGAACCGCATCTTACGACTGGCGAAACAGTGGAAAATAAAAACTTTTCACGCTAGAATCGGCATCAACTATCATATCGTTCGATATCAATTAACGTGTGAAATTGTCAAAATTGTTTGCTATTGACATTTACTTTCGAATAAAACTTCATCTCGACTTATATTAGAATTGAGGTCCAATCAAATTGTTTTGTTTTTTAGAGATGTTCGAAATTTGAATGTAATAATAAAATCGAATTCGATGTTATTATGAAGCAACAATAACATTTTCACAGGTAAGAAATTCGTTCTAAACAAAACAGTTTACCTTTATGCTGGTCGTAATTTGCGGTTTTTGAATACATTTCATAGAGTTTATAATATGTGTGTAGATAAAAGTTTCTTGGCCTCAGCAGCTGAGAGCGCGGCATTGCACGCCGAGCTCGGTGCAGCGGCACTCCTGACAGGGCGTGGACAGCTCGGCGATGATGCGCCCCACACGGTACATCCGACCGTAGATATTGCATCCAGCCAACTTTAACAGGCTTCCCCCCGGCAAGGCCCCGCCGCTTGGCACCTGTGGCCGCGACCCCTCGTGAGCCACTGAAGTGTATTGTACAGACATTTCGTCTTTTTTGGTAACTTCCGTTCGCATTGTCGTGGCAAGCCTCCGGGTGGTCGTTCTTGTAAAATGCGTAGTCATTGGCCTAAACGAGGTCGTGACAGGGCGAGGCGTTGACTTCTTAATAGCTGTCGCTTCGCCAAGGACGAGGTGGTCTATCCTATTCACTGTATTCTGTGGCAATACTTTTTTGGGCGGTATATACGGGTGATGAGACATGGGAATGAATGATGCCACCGTGGGCTTCGACGGCTGTTTTCTCATAGGTGGCGTTGGCGTGACCGTAGTAGTGATCGTTGTGGCGGTGCTCTTTGCCGCTGGCGATGTTAGCTTCCGCTTGGGCGTTGCTGTAGTTGCATCGTAACTATCACTCAGCAATAGTTTCAAAACACTGCCAAACGAGAAACTGTCGTCCTCTTCGTCGTCTTCGTACTCCTCCGACTGGCTGTTAGTTTCGTTAAGTTCCTTGTGAAGCGGAGTTATGATCGTAGAATCTACAGTCGTCGTAGTTTGTCGCGTAGATGATACTTTTTCAGGTGCTGGTTTAGCATTTATGGTAGTGGCATCTTGAATTTTTTTCGTAACATTATTGATTTTATTAGGGATATTTGTAACATCAGTGGTCGTTTTTATAGTGACTTCAGTGGTTGTACCGACTTCTTTTGCTACACTGTACTCATCGGGTAGAGTCTCGGTGACCGCAGTCGGTTCGGTGCTGCTTTTTTCAGGCACGCTGCGGTCGGGCGGCGGATCAAATAACACTATTTCAGATTTAATCTCAAAAGGCATTTTACTGCTATTGAAAGTGACCTCATTGTCGCGCGTTGGCATAGGAGCAACTGTCGGCTTGTGATCTGTAACATTTGTTAGTCCAATAGTTATGCAATTTGTCAACGGTAAAACTATTGATAATCAGTGATTGTCACTTATTTATTTTTCACATCCAATAGATACCTTTTTCGCAGACCAGTTCTCCACAACACAAGTCGCCTGCGCTGCTTGTGGTGGGACGGCGGTGGCAGCCGGGCGGGATAAGGCAGGGACGAGGGACGCAATGCAGCTCACTCCAACGGCACGTGCACACGGAGCACGCCACGGAGATGGAGTCGCCCTCGGGCACGTGCCGGCCATCACTCGACACACATTCTCCAGCTGAAGAAACATTATAAACATCAAGTTCTTAGGTTTTCGCGATTATTACACGTAGGAAATAAAACTATATTTTTCGCAACCGTATTTTTAAATTCTAACTTAATTTTTTAATGTTCTTAGGAAAGTTTAAAAATAAGATTTTAAATTTTTATTGAATAATTATTCAATTATTTTTTGTGATATTACTCCACTAGTTTGTTATAATTATTAATATACTGATCGAATACCGTACTTGGTACTTGATGTAACGGGTTGGTGTCCGCAACTCGACGTCAAGGCGCCTATTTTGCGTGTGGTGCCGTGCTACGACTAAAAAGTCGTTGAAAAACCAAATACAAAGACACGACAACAAGCATTCAAAAAAAATTCGTGAGGTCAGCTGGTTCGTTTCGTGGCTTAGTTGGTATAGCGTCTGGCACGGTATGCTAGAAGACGTCGGAATTTATCGAAGAAATTTTTTCCGAGTGTTCGACCTTTTTTTATTCTAATGTAAGTGTGCATATGACCTTCATCTCACCTGATGGAAAGTGACGTTGAGGTCGACGATGGAGCATGCACACCCAGATAATGCCTAATAATCTTTGTATTAATAATTATATTAAAAATAAGATATTTACTTAATTAATAATAATAGTAACTATAGTGAAAAATAGGGTGGTTAGACTTAACTGGTTTGACAACCATCTCAGTCAATGGGCCGAAAAAACAAATATACGCGATTTAGATAAAAAAAATAGTTTAACATCCTAAACATTATTAACGTTTAAACAACAAGAATCCTAGATCAATAATCAACAAAATGATAATTTGGTAACGCACACGTGAAGCCAACAGGGAATGTTACGAACCTTTGGCGACATCGATCTGCATGGAAGTGGTCAGATGAGCCACGGAAGGACCCGGCGGTGTGCTGGGATACACGGCGTAGTACTCGTCAATTATGCCAGGGCCTTTCGGGATAAAACCGCCTTGAAAACACAAAACACACAGTACTCATTCATCTTCTGAATATGTTAAAATATTAATAAAAATACCAATATAAAATAGAATAAATAGAAAGATTAGAAATAATAAAGATCTTGGAAAAGACGAACATTTTTGTTACAATCAGTTGGTTTAACATTTTTAAACTGCCTCCATGACCGAACAGTTCCTGTTGGTCGGCAGACGGTCCTGGGTTCGATTCCCAGGCCGGGAATAATATTTGTGTGACCTACATTTATTTCTTTTAGGTGTAATTTGTGATTGTCTATGCGTGTGTTCATGGCACCCGCGATACAAGGTTTCCCTAGTGCTGGTTATGAGTGTCTGGGTCAAACTGTAAGTTGAGACAGTAAATATTATTTATAATTATGTTAAAATAATAATAAAAAGAAGATTTCTGTAGCAAACACTTAGTACCTTCTGTTTCAGCCGGTGGTGAAAATAAGTTGATGGCAGGCAGTTTGAATGAAGTGGTCTTGACTGGAGATTTAGTCACTTTACTTCTCTCTGGACCATGAGTTCCCAGAGAAGTTGACACGGTGTACTCGTGCAGAATTGACGCCAAGTTATTGAACCCAGGGTGCCCAACTTTGGTGAGGTTTATTTCGTCAGCTAAACTCGAATACTTTCCGCTGTCGTCTTTATCCACGTACACTGGGTATTGTGTTGGTAAATACGCGTCCTCTCGTCTAGTCGCAATCGGAGTAACCTTCGATTCGACTGTGGGGTAATATATAGGGAATTTGTCTTCTCTCTCCACACTTGGATACGTATCCTTAGATGTGTCATCGTCTACTACTGCGACTGCGTCAGCAGCGACGAAGGGGATGATTCTGAGAGTATGCACAAAAAGGATTGGTGAATATTGTACTGGTTAACTCTGTTGGTTGAAACATTCGAAACTTGAAATTAATGAAAAACTTACTTGAGATTTGGTAGTGATGGCGGTAAAGTTGGTACATTGTAGTCGTAATCGTAGTCATCTTTCGTCTTTGCAGAAATGTTGACACCGTCGTCTAATACCGGCGGTAGTACTTTGCCAACTGTGCTCTGTGTGGCGGGTGATGCGGGTGATGCGGGTGATGCGGTGTGGCTGAGCAGGCTCGTCACGTTGATCGTAAACGTATCGTTCTCGTCGAAACCGCCGTGGACATTTCGGTCTGTGATGATATCGTTTGGATCAGAAGTGACAGCACTCATGATGCCGCTCAAAAATGGCACCCGAGGCTGCGCTTCTAGTTGATTTTTTTCCGTATAATTCATTGCAGTTCTGTTTGTGGGCGAAGATGTCAACTCTGCAGTACAGTTTACGGTTCCATTAACAATAACCCTCACGGAGCCCTCCGGCTGCACGGTCGTAGTTTTATCAATTTCTAGTTTTGCTTCTGTACCAGATTCTTCCAATTTAGTAGTCATTATCGTAGTTGGCTGACGAGTCGTTTTTACTGCTGGAGACGTCGCTTTTGCATTGTTTTGTGCCGGTTTATAATTAAATGCCACTGATGGTGGATCGCTCGTTTTTCTTTTAACTTTAGTAGTGGCAACCGTTCGTGTTTGATTTTTATTTGCTGACGCGGTGGCAGTGTTTTTTTTCGTGGAAGTATTTGGCATTACACTTCTGGTGCTAGACTCGTGCCCACTCGATTTAGCTACATGAATAGCACGATCGTCGTATCTCGTCAAAGTCAGGGAATTTTCTGACACTATAGGTAAATGTGCCGACAGCGAATCTAAAAGTTTTATTCTGTTTAATTATATTAGTAAAAAAATAATATATTGAATTTGACAACATGAAATAAGGTGACACAGATACAATACCTTGAGCGCAATGATACTGATGCGGGCAGCATTCGCCATTGCGTAGCAGCGGCGTACAACCGAGTAGCGGCGGCCCACACGCGAGCCGCTGGCAACGCACGCTGCCACGCAGGCAGAAGCATTGCGTGCAGTTGGCCTCCGCCGACAGCACTCGCTCGCCCTCTGCTATCCTTGTACCCTCCACTTCACAATCTGGTATGGTAAAGTAAAATATTTGCGAGTTGATTTTAATTTTAGGTAACCTCAAAAAATGTATCCCTTCCAATAACTATTGTATTATTACAATTATTGTTAAACATTATTGCTTGCTGAGTCTGTGTTCCCATAAAAATACTACTCTACTAGACTACGGTAATAAATGAAAATTAAAAGGTGGGTAATTTCTCATTCGACGGAGCCGTTTCCACGTCTCACTAATTTCAAGAAATGAAAAAAAAACACTCGTGGAATTTCACTGTTAACTTTCACGTCGAATACATAGCGAACCTTTCCAATTTATTATAAACAAATATAATTTCTGGGGAATACAGAGTGTGTTCAAATTTTTCTTATCATTAGTGTTATTTCAACTAAAAAGCGCCTAATAACATAAGTTCATACCGCATCACCTTCAGCCTTCGAGAAAGATTGATGTTGTACAATAAAGTTACATTAACAATATACTAATTTAGATAGATAGCCTTACACGGATGAGAAGGATTTTGTTACAAGAAGTGAAATTAAAATGTTTGTTACATGTTAAATATTATTTGGTCAATGATAAAATGTGTGTTATATTAATAATTTCTCATAACTGCCGTTTTTCTCATCGAGGCTCAAGCGAAAATTATTCGTGTTATCGCAATCTAATTCGTGTGACCTAAAATATCGTTTTTGTTGTATTTCACTCAAATATTTTTGTGATTTAATAATTATTGACATTATTTGTACTTATTCGCACGTTTAAGACTTTAAATTAAAACCGAAAGAAAAATAGGTTTTACAAAAATCACTCCAAAAGTGCCATTCAGATTCGGAAATTCACCCTTTAATCGATACTATCGTGCACAAACCCGGCAGTAAATAATATGTATTGACTGACCGTGGCGGTGGTGGTTGTGAGACGGGAGGGGAGGAGAGGGTTCGTCGCAATAGTATCGCTGAGGGCAACAGGCACCGGGCGCGGGGCGCGCGCGGCATCCATGCGGCGCGGGCATGCAGCGCGGGCGCACGCAGCGCCGCGAGCCACCCAGGCAGAAGCAGGTCTCGCACGCCACGCGCGACGCCAGCGCCGAGCCCGCCGCGAACACCACGCCGCCTTCCACGCACGCTGGAAAACCTCCGGTGCCATCAGACGTACGTAATGTACGTAAATTATCATGGTAAACTGGCATCCGCTCACGGCGAGGTCAAGTGATGCTCACACTTACCATGGCCGTATGACGGCGAGGCGTCGCCGTCGGAGAAGTCGTTGTGCTCTAGCCTCGCTGACGCGCCGTACTCCATCGCTCGGACTCCATCTGCAAAACGTTGATTTAAAATTTAACAACAATAATAAATCGCTTAGTTTTCTTTACACACTCGTAGGCCCGCACTGGGGAAACCCTGTAATGCGGGTGCCATAGACGCACACATAGACAACCACAAATGACACTCAAACTCACGAGATAAATAAATGTAGGCAATGCAAATATTTCTCCCAGCCCGGGAATCAAATCTGGAACCTTTGCGTGACAGCCCAGATGGTAACCGTTCGGCTACTGATGCAATGCGTATTTCTCTAATGAGTAAGTCAAAGTGACCTACCGGGGCAGTGGAGCTCGGGGCAGCACGAGCCGCGGCGGTGCAGCACGTGGCAGCGCGCGGGCGGAGGATCGGGCAGCAACGCACAAGCTCGGCGCGCACAGGTCAGCGCCCCCCCGCCGCATACGCAGCGCAGGCACGGCTCCCGCGCACGCACCGTCGCCCCCTCCACGTACCAACGGCCTTCATACAGACAGCCCGGCGGCGGTAAATCTGGAGAACCTGTAGCGGCCAATTACAGTTTTGTGTCACTGTTTACTTAAAATACAATTATATATATTGTATATCGAGTTCTTAGGTTTTCGCGATTGTTACACATAAGAAATGAAACTATTTTTCCGGATTTAAATAGCGTATATTTGTTTTTTCAAACAAGCCGACGTTTCGGGCCCTTTACAGGTCCCATGACCACGGTAATAGAAATTAGAATAAACTAAAACATATTAATTAGTACTGCAGTCTTATGTCTGTTTGGGATTTTTCATTAGAGGAAATATTGGATCCCAAACTGGTGGTACGGAGAAACCATCTTGCCTGTTGAAATTAGGATGTTTTTTAATTTCAATGGCCTCTCGCAGCATCCTGGGTAGATAACGGACTTCTTTTGCAAGGACCTGGGGTTTGTCAAACTTCATTGAATGTGTAGGTTTATCTATGACATGCTCGAAGACTGCAGACTTGTTTACGCGACAGTTTTTGACATCAGCTATATGTTCTTTGACGCGGGTACAAATACTTCGCTTTGTTTGTCCAATATAGGAGAAACCGCACCCACAGTCAAGCTTGTAAACTCCTGTATACAGGATGCAGGAGTCCTGCATACCACTTACTGCATTCTGTATACCACCTCAGTCAACCGTGACCATGGAACCTGTAAAGGGTCCGAAACGTCGGTTTGTTTGAAAAAAACAAATATACGCGATTTAATAGTTTCATTTCCTATATATATATTGTAATCAGGATTACCCAACGCTTTGATGGAGCGCCCGTTTTGAAGGTATACTTTCAGGGCCACGTCGTCGTCCTCCCTGAAAGCGTCTAAAGAGAATTCATGTGAATCACAAAGTCACTCCGTAATGCGTTTAAGTACGAATGAATTGCACGATCGCCGCCCCCGTGATTGCCTGACGAGATGTTTACGATTGACTCATGCAACAAAATAAAAGAATGGGCTGGGAATCGATGGCGGGCGTCCACCACTTGGAACAATTGTCAATTGCGTATCAGAAAACCATTGGTTTAAGAGACGGGCTTCCCGCTGAATCACAGACAGAAGCGCCGGCTTCGCTTTGCCTGCGCCTTATAATAGGTCAATAGAAACGATTAAAGTCGGCGCGGGCGAGGTCAAACCGTGACACATTGCAACTATGGGTTAAAGTGTTCCGTACCTTTCTACCTGAACAACTATTTCGCGTTGCGCTACTCTGAATTCTAATTTGTCATCATTTCGATGTCTGGTTTGGAAATCTACAGCGTACGCATCTCTAATTGCACTTTATATAACCGAAACAAAAAAAAGATGCCGATGATGAAGCAATGCTCAACCTTGAACCCATGTCTCGCATTTCGCACGTGTTTTGAGTCTTGTGAGTGCACTACTTGATCTCTGTTGGTCTATCACTTCGTAAAGCTTAATCTTTCAAATTATACACACATCAGCATAGATGTCGTATCTCGCGTATTTCTAAAATCAACCGCTAACGGATAACACACGCAATGTTTACAATCGCAAGAGCAATCACCTATGAACAACTTGTTTACGCGCTTGTTTGTTGTTTTTATAAACAGATTTTTTTGTTGTTTCTATATAAACATTACTAATTGTTTTTTGTTCTGTTTTATATTATCGTGACGCTGACCAGTGCGTCGATACGCACTGCATATATAAATTCCACCAAAACGAAGCGCTGAACAATAAACAATTTGAGTGCGACCTTCGATCAAAGTGCTTTCATACTTATTTTACACACCTTAAATAAATATATAACAATAGTTACAACACATTCAAATCTACATTATCAAACAAACAAACTTTAGTCGCCCTTCATCACCACGCGTCATCAATTTGAAACTTCAAACTTTCGGCTGAAATAATGATGGTGACGTTATTAACTTGACAATTAAAGTGTAAGTATTTGATTTGATTTTAAAAAGAAGTACCTAATTCACGAAAAATAGTGACAGACACAAGAAGAAAAGTGAACGGCTGCCAAATGCTATTAAATTAGGTACTTTAAGGAGCAATAGTATATCCTCCTACTCGTGCAATGAATTCCTACTGATGTTCACAAGATTTAAAACTATACCAAAACAAATACTTCATGCATTCAAAACGTTATTGTATAGCATCTGAGTAGTAGCGATCCACTAATGTATTTTAGGTTACTTCTGCATTTGATATTTTGAAATAAATATCGTAGATGATAAAGGTACTTCTAATCGGCATGTACCTTACGTTACGAATCAGTGTTTATTCAATTTGACAATTTCAAGAGTAATTCGTTTGCCTACGAAACATAAATAAAGATATTTTGGATTTGAACGCGATCACGTTAAGATGGTCATTATGCCACGATGCTACTCTACTTTGAAATAAACTCTAATTAAAAGAACGAGCACCACTAATTAATGGCGTCACGCGTCACGCAGGCAGCGTCTCGTTCCGGCCGAGAGATAATGGAGCGTACAGTCTAATGTAACTGTCGTGGGCAACACAAAGGTTCCCGTGGCCTTCCGGCCAGCGCTTCGCGCCTGGGAACTTCTTCGTGCTACAATTGCGCTATACTACTTGAAGCGAAGCTCGTCGCTGCGCGTCCATTGTTCTTTAGTTCCAGGCTCTCGACGCTGTAGTTAGGGGAACGCGTGCAATGCACAGTGAACGCAAGCAAATGTTCCACCCAGTGACCGTGCGCCGGGCGGCGGCGACACCCTGGGAACGGTCGCATTTCCACTATTGTCTGCGTTCGGCGCTCCATCCTCGACCCGCCTACATTCCCGCAATCATAATTAACTGTACTTGAGACCATTGTTATTTGTGTCCGCTAAAATAAACTAACTTCGGCCAACTGATTTTATCTTTACGTTCCGTTCTTTCCTTGAACAATTTCTTGAAGCGAGTACTTGACGTGGTTTTGGTATTTCACGCTGGCACTTATGCATTAACTGAGCGGTTATCTCCATATCAATGGAACGGTCTTACGATTAAAATAAGTCTTGGGAGTTTGAATGATTTACCGTCATTAAAATGCATAAATCATTAAAAGCTTATATATTATAAAAATTATATATTATGTTATGTTTGTAAACATCGACTGCGGATAATGGAGTATCGTAGTGGAGAGCGAACTGGCGTCGAGGATAAAGCTCGAGTGGGTAGTATTATTCCGTCGATTCCAGTTCAGGACCGACAGACTGAAGTAAGTAAGTAAGTATTAGCCCATTTTGTATTAGTCAGTGTCTGCTCGGTAACGAAAACGAGAAGCGGTGTGTAATGCTGTTAATTAAATAAATACACAATAACTATAATTTTAAAATACTATTAAGTAGATGTGGTGATACGTTTTAGCGGTGATGTACTGTCCCGACGGACGGCGTGATTGTGCGGGAGGTGGGCGGGCGGCGGCGGCGGCAGCGGCGACGGCGGTGAATGAGCGTGGTGACCTGTGTAATAATGCAAATGCGACAAGTGCCGTTCGTCCCTATACTCCGCGACACGTAGCACACATTTCCCGGCTACAAAATCGACCACACCGCATCGCTGTGACGCGCGTTGCCCTATCGCCATAGAATACCAGCATTCTGTCACGCATATTTTTTCAACTATTCAACCTACTAAGAGCACAATGTTTGTTCTTCTTTTGTACGAGTGGTAAGAATGGTGGTACATGTATGTACTCGCTGTAAGCACTTGTACTGTTACTTAGGAGTTCACCTCATTAACACAGACGAAGCCTCTCGGGTGAAGCACGCAGCAGGACTATCAAGAGTCGTGTACGACTGTGTCAGATCGTTCTTGAAAAGGCAACGAGGTCGTGATGTTGATGTCTCGACGGAGCCTCGGGCGAAAAGCTTTACTATTGTGACAACCATAAGGTAGAAAAATTAATAAAAGAATTAGCCCCTAATTAGAAATAACTATCAATGTTTTTGCGAGAACAGACGACATTCTAGTAGGTATTATGTTAATGTGTTGGCAAATAAAGTGGTCCACTGGTGTGTAAACAATACTAACCGCGCGTTGAACTCTCCGCTTGGTCATGGCGCAGGCGTAGGTTGAGGCGGCGCAAAATCATATATATCTAATACTTAGAACGTTGCCTTATAGACACTATTGAATAATTATGTTATATGACTTCCTATTTCATTTTGGAAAATATCCACAAAATGTATTAATAGAAATTGCGAATAAAATTAAACCAATAAATAAATGTATCGGACGACTACCGATCAATCATCAGGAATCAGGTAGATTGGGAATTCCATGTCCTATGAAAACCAGTTTAGAAACATCGTCTCCCAATTGGCCCACCGGGAATCGAACCAGGATTTCCTCACCAAACGCCCATGTTGGGCCACTGAAGTCATCGAAGATAGTAGAAACATTAAGAACACGGGTAAATTAAAATACCAAAACTGTTAATGAATGCGGAGCGCGTTGATGTCTTTTGTACTAAGGACACAATTTGCTCCGGCGCACCGAACTAATCGATCCTGCCATGTCCTAAGTATTAAATTTAAACACAAAATGCTACGCTATTATTATTATTAATGTATTGCAATCACTTCGGGAAAGGGATTTTACACTTGTGGAATTTACTCATTGAGTATTCTCTTGAGTAATTAATTCACTTGAGTTACTCTATCTTGGGGTTTTCCTTTGTACCACATTGAAAGATTCTACGCCAATGTTTAGGACTCTGTGACTTTTAAACGAGAAAGTTAGTCGCTTTGAAAAATTAACATGTCGACCTTTACAAGACTGATTATTTTAAAGCAAAAATGTAGGTAAAAGCTCCCTTCTATGTCTATGTCACAGGATTCAATGGGTTTTTTTAAATATTAGTTTCAACTCAATCTCTCTCAAAGCGATACACGGATAGTAAACCCTAAGCCCTTTCTAAATATTCATTAATGGCAAATCATCATTGTTCATCCTACATACATAATATTGTGTTCTTAAAGCGACTATGCAGTTGCTCGTAATTTGCCAAATAAGAATTACGTATTCGTTTCTTTCTTTATACAATTTTCGATGTTAACAATGCCAATGACGTACCTCAGGTATAAACAATTACCGCTGCCATTAGCGCCGAGGGTTGCATGGCACGCTTCTACTGATTACCAGCGCTTCCTCGTGTGTCTGCGCCAGCGGTGAGGTGCACATGTTATTGCACAATCACGACAGAAAATATGATCTAAGTGGGTACGATACGCGTATTTGACTAAAGCCATCTTAAATAGGTCACAGTACAAGGGTCCATCGATTTGCGGCTAACAAAAATGAGAGCAGAACAAGAACCCAGAGGCGAGCGGGCCTACCCGTCGCTCAAAGTCGCAGGTGTGCGGGCCGGGCCGGGCGGTTGGCCAAAAAGGCAATAAAATCAAAAGGATCCCTTGTAGCGGGAGCGCGGGGCCGGGAAGGTAATATGGTGGGTAGGCGTTTATCCACAGCATATATCACGGGGTCGTCGACCGGCGGATTTGCATGCGCGGACCTGCGTGAGCGCTGCACGCTGCAAGCGCGAGCAGAGCGGCGAGCGGCGCGGACATGGCGAAGGCGGGCAGCAAGCTCGGCGCGCAACAACACACTGACGGGTGCGGTCGCAGAGTCGCGGGAAATGCGCACCGGCACCTTCAAAGCCTTCCCTGCGTAGAGTCGACCTCCGCCGACTCACGAGGCGACGCGAAACCTCCCGTCTCGCCAACACCGATCGACCTTCCGTTATTACAATTCCTTCTTTATTTTTGCAAATAAATATTTGTTCTTTTCTATGTCCCTGTAGTGTGCAAGTGGACAGATAAAACAATGTTTACCTTTTTTAAAGTTATACCACACTGAATCCATAATTTTACATACATGCATACAAACTAACGGGCTTCTTGCATTGTACTTCGATTGTGATACCCTGACTAGAAGTAATTTAACTGGTTTCGGTACATTGCGGTTCCCGCTCCCTGTAATATGCAATTGACAATACATCCTGCAAAAGTCCTTGCGCCTGCGCCGATTATCTGCGCTGCAGGTGCCGTGAAATTAACTGATTTCCAATCCAATCTGATTCGAACTCGGTGCAAACCTTTCCGTTGTAAGCTAAATACAGTTTATATTTATTTGTGTTCGCGGGCCGAGAGAGGCTTTCGCGAGGACCTTCTTTGAGCGCCGCGCTGGATCTGAGATGTTCAGATCAGAATATACCAACGCACTTTAGTGTTTTCTTTTGTAGCCATTAAGCCTTTCGTACAACAGACGAAGTAACTTTTCATTTTTCTTTGATAGTTCGATTACTTTAACGGGAAGGGAAACAACGTGTGTCATTTAAGATATGTGACGTCACTAAAAGCGTCCCGCATTTACATCTATACGCAAATAGTACGTACAATGGACGAACGTTTTGATTTGACAAAATGTAGTATCGCCGTAAAGGAAATTGGGAATTAATTCCAAATTCAAATTCAAATTCAAAATAATCTTTATTTCATAGGTAAGCATTATTACACTTGAAATCGCCACATTGGTTAAACTCTACCGCTCATTGGTAAGGCAGATTCCCCTGAGAAGAATGAGCAAGAAACTCTAGGGGTTGCTCTTTGTAAATAACATTTACAATATTTTTTTTTTATTTGAAACATCAGAGATCGAGACTACCTCCATGAGCTAAACGGGTTACTACCACGGATTTTTGTCATCCAAGTACGCAGAAGTTGTATAATAACCTTTAGTATAAAGTTTTTGTTTCACTATAGTTTTAAACCTCGTGAAAGGCAAATTTTGTATATCAACCGGAATCTTGTTATAGAAGCGTATACATTGCCCCTTAAATGATTTTTTGACTTTGTGAAGACGACTATCAAGAAAAGCTAGTTTATTTCTATTCCTCGTATTAATGTTATGTCTGTCACTACTTTTCATAAAGAAATTACTATTCCTTTTAACATAAATTACATTCTCATAAATGTACTGTGAGGCTAGTGTAAGAATGTTAATTTCCTTAAACTTATCTCTCAAAGATACTTTGGGGCCCAGATTGTAAATTAAATAAATAAAATAATAAATAAATAAATAACGCACACACTCAACATAGCCCCGCACTAGGGAAACCCTGTGTCGCGGGTGCCATGGACGCACAGATAGACAACCACAAATTACACCCAAACTCACGAGAGAAATGAATGTAGGCCATACAAATATTTCTCCCGACCCGGGAATCGAACCTGGGACCTCTGCGTGGCAGTCCGGCATGGTAACCGTTCGGCCACGGAGGCAGTTAAATTGCCCTAACTGCACGTTTCTGCAAGAGAAAGATTATATTGATATCGGCGGCATTACCCCAAAGCAAAATGCCGTATGTCATTAGACTGTGAAAGTAGCTGAAGTAAACCAATCTAGCGGTTTCGACGTCTGAAAGTTTCCTTATTTTTTTAATCGCGTACACTGCAGAGCCGAGCCGTTTTGTTAACTTACTTATAATTAATGTTGAAATGATCGCTTATGCCGCAAATGGAGTGTATTAGGCGGGTGGAGCGGGTGGAGCGCGCGCGCGCATTGCTTGCCTGGACGAGTGCGCAAAAACTGTACTTTCCCACCCTCCGCTGCGACAATATAGAGTCGAGATAAATCATGCCACAATAATTCCATCTGATCATGATATTGTACTTTGTCACATAATCGTCTAAAACGTCGATCTGAATAATATATGTCTGTTAAACCTTGATTGATTCTCATTTGAATTTGTACCATTTCTTTAAACAAACATTTAATCGTAAAATGTTATTGGGACTCACAATTTGGACGAAGTTTTCTTTTTTACGAATCATTAGTATTAGCCGGTCTCGGAGTCCGTCCCTAGTGAGCTGGTGCAGCTTTTGTATCGCATCCACTTATAAATTAATTGCCCTGCACGTAAGGTGCGCGACATCAATGCTCCTTCTGGAAATCGCAACATTCGCGAAACCCGACATGTACCGCTCAGCAACACTGTAGCTAATCACTGCCCGCATTCAAGAGATGCGCGCTGCGACAAAAACGCCTGAGCGGACGCGGGTCAATTTAAAGCGTTCTTTTAATCACGGCGCTGAACAACACGCACAGTATAAGTGGAGACTCTCCTCCGTTAACATTTATTTTTATGTAATAAAGAAAATCTCAAACAGCACACTGTTTGATATTGGTGAATTAGTCATTGTACAACGAACTCGAACGAAACTCGATGGACAATGATGAATATTTCCACGAGACGCTGCCATCGCCAGGGTGGATCACTTTTTGTTTCAATTAGAACGGTACGGGGTAATTGTAACGCTCTACAATTAGCCCGTACGGGGAGCCGTTAGGATTCACGGCCAACGCGCGAGGCCTCCGGCCCGCATATGCGACTGCGACCTCAGTATCCCGAGGCAGATGACAATTTGTTATCGTTTATACTCACTAATAATACAAACGACAAATAATATAAGTACATAAACATCTTAGTACCTTTAGGGCAGTATTTTGTAGGAGCTGGTGTTTGCTATAGGTTTAAAACCTGTGCTACACTAGGAACTGCATCGACCCATCATGACGCGTTCTATTTATGAGTACTTAATGAACTGTGTGTCGATCTCTTAGCCCTCCCCAAGCTTTCTCCATCTTTAACTATGTCTAATCTTTCGCAATTAACCGGGTCCACGTTTTTATTTAACCTTCTTTCGCTTGCCTTTGACGCGGTATCCACTCCATTCCCTGCCTTGTCCATCTTTCATCCTGCATCTTGATCATTTCCACCTCGCTGGTGTTACATATTTTGCAGAGAAAATAAAGTGAATTTTTTATTGCTTATAGTTTTTTTAAGGGATCTATAAATCATCGTGTACCCATTTACACGTCCCACTACTGGAGATGGGTCTTCAGAAAACGTATGTAGTCCCCACCCGCATTGAGCCAGTGCGGAAAATGGTGGACAATGGCCTAAGCCCTCGCCTGAGAGGGGTCTTCATTTAAATCAAAAACGGAACGCGCACAGCGGTGTTAAGATTTTCCCAGCGTGATTGCCTCGCCAATGTCTTCAAATGAGCTAATCATTATCTGCTGTTCAGTGCTGCAAATATTTTCACTTGTCCGATATTGCATTAATCTGGTCCATACGCGTTGGCCTCGCTTCTTTAGTGTACAGTTTCATTACTTAATCAATTTAATAATAAGCAGATCTGCTGCTCGTAACGAACGGTACACCAGTACAACTGCAGGGAACAAATTGCCAATTCTAACATTTAATTGGTAGTCCTTGTATAGCATTTTGCGCCAAAAGAAGCAAAGGTGCAAGCTAGTACACTCGGAACGCCGTCGGGCAAAGAGTGTGTTTGTATGCAAGAAAAACATGCTTGTGTGTAAACTTCCGCAAAATAGCCGCGAACCATTCCGTATTTCAACGTAAATAAGAGCGAGCTCCTTGTTAAAAAGTTCATGCAGGGAAGTACTGCCACCTCACCTAGTTCTGCCGCCAAGCAGTAGTGTTAGTATAACTGCGTTCCGGTTTTGATGGGTAAGGGTGCTGATGAAATTACAGGCACATGGGACTTGTCAACTTATGTCTCAGGGTGTCGGGCGCAGCGGCAGTGCCCCTAAGATCCCCGAATAGCTCTAAGTGGCACTGCAATTATGGCACTGCAAGCCATTCAGAAATCTTTAACGTCCCAGTTTTCAGAGTCGCTACGGCCTAGCGGCACCATCTACACAGTCAGTTACAAACTATCGCGTAAATATGCGCCGGCGCCGGACCGCCTCGGCCGGCGCGCGTCGTCGTTGCGATCGCGCCCGTCTCCAAGGCACAGCAGCGCTCTTGCAACTCGCTTGCCCTGTTATGGCTGCCTTAACACAGATGGCGCCAACATAGCTAAAGACTATGCTCAGTAGTATTGTTTCATACTTCGTGGTCCGTCCGTGGTCCGTTATGGGTATTTTCAAATAATTCACCGAGTATTTACAATTACTTAATTGTACTTGCTTCTTCTTATTCAGTTTATGAAGGAGTTTGTTACAACTACGCTCGTGACGAATCAAAACGTGGTATTGAGATATTTGTTTAGGGGCACGCAGCTGTCTATACACGTCAATAAATTAAGAATCACAAGAAGATATGAATACGCAGTAAAACGTGTCGCAACGATATAACGCAACATCGTATTTCGAAATGGCTATAATTTTTTATGTTAATCGCGCATGCGCTGTTCGTGTCTGTTTGGTTCAAATGGTGGCGCGCAGACCGTTGAACAAACATCGTCAAACATTAAGAAAAGGAATCTTGTTTAACTTGTTTATATTCTTAATATAATTCGCGAACTGTATTTTTTTATTAACTAGCTGTGTTGTTTTGTTGGTAAAACATTTGATAGTGTTCGTCATCCTCTCGACATGTATCAACTTTTGTTCCACCTCTTGCAATATCGAATAATACGATGTGTCGACATTCGCAGACCACTGTTAGTTGGATTTGCATGCGTGCGCAAATTGTACTTCAATTAATAACAACCAAATGCCAATGGCACGTACCGACGCGACGTGTATTGTGCGGGCGTTTGTGCGGGCGCTGCGCTTGTGCAAGTGCAGGTGCAACTTCCACTCACCACGATTACTCCCAAATTATGTCAAAATATAACTACTAGCTGCAATTACCCTCTGGTCTCAAAATTGAAAAAATAGGTACCTATTATACACTTTATCGAAAACATAATATAGTGATTCAACGATACGGCTTTTACTATGTTGAGTGTGTGTATTAGTATTTATTTTTTTGTATTACTACTTTGTATTAGTAATTTTAAGTGAACAAAATTTGGGATTTAATATTAAAGACTAACCAAATTTTATTATTCACTAAATTGTTTAAGTGTTTTTTTATATTGTGTAACTCAGAGAGTGTTGCTTATACTTTCATTTCGGTAATATAATAATATGTAATACGACAAAAATGAAAAAATATAAGACAAATTATTACTAAATTAATTTTTAACAACTGAGTTCACTCGACGTCGATATGTATAACATATTCCTAAATATAAAACGAAATTTCTTAAAATACGGTGCGCTGCTAACTTGCTATGACGCACTGTGAATGAATTAGGATGTGATAGAATGTTTAGGAAATCATTTCGGTAAATCTCATTTGAATCTATAATTCATAATATTTTAATACTTAGTGCCTGTGGTAAAGCGTATGCTCCGACCACGGGCCAAAATCTAAAACATTATTTACAAGTAATAATACACATTACATGTTCAGTGCACGCTTTTTATTGCGTGTCCAAGCAAATGCAGTTGTAACACAGGGACATGGCTATTTTAGTACCAAATGTAAGAAAAGTCAGAATTGTTATAGATTTTAGACCAAGTCTTTACAATATCGGGCTCTCTATTTGAGACAGGATTTTACTACGCAGAACACTGGCATGCTATAAAAGGCGCTTCACTTGCTACTATTATCGGATGCCTACCAGGAATGAGAAAAATCGTTTTAGAGAACACATGTCAAATCTGTACAAATATGATATAATATTGAACAACACATTATTTTAAGATAAAAACACACGACGGAAATCTTTGATTGACGCTACGCTTATAGAGATTCCTACGATTCTTTTCTTACGTTTAAATGTAACATTTAAAGAAATAGGACGTTTTAAGAACAGTTTTCTACCTGTATTTTGTTTTGTACCTAACAAACATACTGAACTATTTATGTACCTACAGGACACATTATTGTATGTTTTCAATAAACGAATAAAGAAATATCACACATTGCGATCAATACCGACAGTAGTCGAAAAAGTCAACTTTCGATATCCACCAAAGTCGTCGTCGAGGCAGACGCGTCCACGTGTCTACGAAGCGCCTCGGAAATCGTGAGCTGCACTTACGAGGACATGAAAGTGATAGAACATGTACAACACATCATATTAAATGTATTATGCAATAGTTTGCAAGTTATGCACTAAGTGTCCACTCGTTATCTATTTATTTGTTGTATAGTTTGTCTGCGCACAACTGAAAGCTATGACGCATCTCAGCTCGCTAGTATGTTTCTAATTCGGTGACAATTTCGTGACTTTCTGGTACGTCGTATATTTATATCCTTAACGCGTAGAAAAAAAAATAAACTTTCTCATTCGCGCATTAATCGTGACACGCCGGCGCCCGCGCCTGCGCCACTGCGGCAGTCGCGGTCGTGCGTTACGTCGCTGGAAATGGACGGATGTTATTAAGAGGCGACGCGGCGTGAGCGTGCGCGCAAGTAATTCGCATCACCTTAGTCAAGGTCCAGTAACGAATGCTGAATCATTATCCATAATCATCAAATGGCTCTTCACATACAAAACACAGACGAAAGCTGAAACAAGTAGTTTCTACAGTCTGCGCCAGACTTCGACAACGATGTCGTACCGGCAGCGCCCGCCCACGCCGCCGCCGGCGCCGACGACGCGGCGGATTTAAGCCCCAACTGATGCTTTAGAAAGTAATTTCTAAGCACTAGATTAATCTCTTTTCTGACGCATACGTCGTTTATGTTCTTAATCATATGGCCTTGTTTCTATAAAAGAATATTTGTTATTTCCGTGACTAACACTTCATAAAAATTGTAAATGCCGTCGTTTCTGAACTTAATCAAACTTGCTTACGTCCTCGATCCCCACGGTGCATCACTAATTGAGTGAACCACGACTACAAGTTACAATAGTTGAACTTCAAGCTCTTAGTACTAATAATATAACATGTATAAACAAACAAATCTATCATTTAAACTTTTCGTGGTGGATCAAAATCACCGATCGTTATTAGAGAGAATGAGAGACGAGATGTCGTCCACGGGCGCGAACGAACGTGTAATCGCAGAGGTGCGCGACACTAGCGCCGTTGCGTAACGCCACCACCGTCCACAGAGAATATTTCCAGAAGAGAATGCTTTCAAATTGATGATAATCTTGTTAAACTTTTTTTCGGATCTAGAAACGATTCATTTCAATTGTAGCAGTCGCGAAAACCTAACAATCTAAATCTTATATTTTAATTTATCGCCATTTGATGCTGAGTTTTGATGTTATTATTTTCTTGTTTTAGTTTTGCTCCTAAAATGAACCAGGTTAAAATTGAATAGATATCAGTCACCCGAATCCACCACCCGTGCAGTTCATACGTAGGACAACAACACTGCCATATATTTTAAGCCCATACGCGGCGCAAACAGAACGGCAATTGTTGTTTTGAATTGTTAACTTCATTTATTTGATCTAGAGTCGGCAATCGCTTATTATTGTACAAATATTTGAAACGGCCTCCAATAGAGGCTCGTCTTCGAGTCAAACTAACCTTGAAACAGTTCCACCGTCCAATAAGAAGTACCTAGTGGTCAAACACGGTGAGCCACACACCCTCTAATTCAAAATGAAAACCTTTCTGACTTGGAGGGTGCAGCGCCGACATTACTCTTAGAACAAGTTTTGAATCAACAATAGGAAATACCAATGATCGGAGCATGCCAGGAAAGTGAAATATGCAGTGATTATGTAATTTGTAACGATATCTCTTCGAATCTGATACACTATTAGCATAGCATCCGGATTTAAGCGTTATCGACAGCGACGCGGGGGTGCGGCGCCGGTGTTGCGACAGGCTCGGCCTAATACATATTCAGCGATCAAATGACTAAGTAATTCATCGCAACAAACCGGTCAAAGCTATCTTCTGCGCCCAAAGTTCCAGTCCAAGCCTCGACCCGACTCAACCGAGTATGTACACGGCCGAGGCTCTAGTATTATTACGTAAACAAAGAAACTGATTGGACATCGGTCGACCACTTTATTATATTAAAATGTATGTACAAACATATAAAAAGAGATGTTATACAATATCACATTCACTGTCTTATAATTGCGTCACCAATAAGTTAAATGTTAGTCAAAAGTGGACGTGCGCCGAGCTATCGCTGGTCGCGCCCGGCTCCGAGAGGAACCATGCACGTCGTTTGCACTAAGGTAGGAGTCAGTAACGGATCTTCTCACCAAAGCGATCAAGTTACTAAATGGCCAGAAGCACCGTTACGTACTCCCATTACAATATTTTGTACTTTTGCCGTCCACGCATGTTATACAGCATTTACAGTATTGTTTCGGACGGCGTGGCGCGAGGTGAGCTGGTGTTTACTGGCGACCGACTTGATCGATCTGACCCTGGAGGTTGTTGATCACCTCGGAAGGCACTTGGTCACCGAGGATCTCGAACAAATTAATACGCTGGTTACCGGGAATCGACTCGTATGCCGCCAGTTCGATGCCCTCTTGAACCTGTCACAATAACACTCGTAAGATTAAACTGTTGTTATGACGCTTCTTTGAACAATGTAGAAAACATCTATGAAATGTCACCTTCTGGATTTCAGCGTCTTTGGGGATGAGGAAGGTGCTCTGCGCCTGCTTGATGGCCTCTTTGGTGAAGGCAGCGCCCTCGCGCTGCGGTGCCGCAGCGGCCAGCGCCACTAAGGCCAGCACGACGATTACCATGGACTTCATTGTGAACAAGTGCAGACGAAACTCCGAGAACACTAGGAAAAAGTAATTTTACAACAGATTTAAACGTACAGTTACCTGTATCTGCACCCCATACTTTTATGAAACGTGCGATCTTGTTTACGATTCAATCCATGCAACACTTCGGAGACTTTCACTTTCCACTGCGATTGTCTAGATCCTGGTAGAAAATTATCAATACCTAGTTATTGATTTGACTAAAAGGAATGTACGAAAGTGATTTAATGAATACTGCTTAAAGTAAAGAAAAAGTTATGATTTCCATAATTGCATATGTAATATATATTATAAGAGAATGCTTCTAGAAAGGTCACATCAGTTGTTACGTATATGGTGCTGCGTGATCTACGCTACACCGGCGGGAAAGCCTCTAACTGCGACTGCTGCACCGCACTACAGTTTGCACACTTCACAATTTCGCCGGGAAATAATAACCAGCAGCCACTGCCGGAGCCCGATCTGAAGCCACGCCAACGCAGCGAACACGGTTGCACAGGACAAAAGAAGATATAAAGGAAATATTTAAAAAAAAGATGCGAGGACTGTAGTGAAATAAAGAAATCCGAACAAAGGACTTCAAGGGCTTTGCTAGTCGTAGACAACAAATGAGCGAGAGGCGCGGCGCGGGCCGTGCGTGTCGCTGCGGCGGTGGTAGGGCTCAGGAAGCGGCCGGTGAGCGCAGGGCAAGCTCACCTGCAGCTTTGCGCGGGAGTGGAGCGCGCGCACGCCGTCGACACTCATATACACGCCCCTCCCGCGCCACTTTCACCCGGGGACATGCGCAATACACTCCTGCATGTATGTCTTCGAAATCTTGACATCTTCTGTGTTTTCCTTTATTCTAAAACTAACGACGACGACGACGAGGTTAACAACGAATTGTGTCGTAATTATTGTACCAAACTCCAATAAAAGTTTGCCATCACTGTCGGGCTATGTCGATTGGTAAGGTTAAGGTAATCGACGAGTCCGTTTCTGGAGAAACTTGCAGGTTTTCAAAGACAAACGTCTGCCTTCAGAGCCCTTCAATACAGTGGCAGATTGATTTTGAGATTAGGAAAAATGTTTATAGATTAATTTCCCCAAGTAACTTAATGCCAAATAGTTATACGACAACTGCATTTTATTAGTATTCGTCATTTTGTTACAAACTTACTCATGAAGTACAAGTAAATGCGTCATGAGAAATTTCAATAAAAGTTCGGAAGCTCGCGAGTTTCATGGCCCAACCGTCAAGTCAAAAGGAAGATTCTACTCATGACTACTGGCGACTAGCGCGGCCGCTATCGTGATTAGCGAACTCAAACCCACGATCTGAGCTTTCAACCAATGTAATCATACAACTTCGCTAGATTCTCAGGAAGATTGTGACTTCATTTAAAAATAACAAAGTCGAAAGAAAAAAATAACAAAGTCGTTGGTGCACCAACGTTATTTGTTATTTTTAAATGAAGTTACAACCCTTCAACACAATCCTTCTTAACTTTAACTTTAACTTCCTAGTCATAAAGGAGGACTAGCGACAATGGCAGAATGTTAGGAGAGAACGAGAAAGCTCCCAAGATTTCCTAGGCCTTCTGTCTCCCCAGTCGCGTCCGTGTACTATCACGCCCCAGAGCTCTTTCTCAGCTCATATTTCACTCTCTCGCGAGAGAACGAATCTAGAAAGTAGGTACCCATTGGAAGAATCCAAGATTTTGATAAGGCCATCGGCATGGTCATCGTCCTAGCATAGCCGTTAAAGCAGGCAATTAACCAACACAAAATCCAATTCAGTAATAACGTAATAAAAGTATCCACGTATAATAGTTGAGATCAACGTGTGCGCTAGCAACGACACGAGCGCCCCCGCTGCGCCACCTATGCGCTTACGCAAGCAAAGTTTATTAAACATAACACCACGTCCCTTTGCATACGTATACGTAAAATTAGTATAGCTTGATTTGTATAACTACAAGGATGACTTGTAATAAAACTTAACAAGTTCTGTTCACTAACTGTATCATATATGTCGGCTTTGTAATAAAATTCACTGCTGCGTCGGTGAACAGCTAACGCCTCAAGAAAGCGATTGTAACTAAAGATATTGGAGCAGGCCAATATGTCGTGGTCGAGAGTTCACTTTTATACAAAAAATTGCCGACGAGAGATAGAGACAACGTGAAGCTCCTTGGACCGTTGACGATGAGACGATGCGACAAGGCTATTGCGCCTGCGCCTGAGATAATCGTGTTGCAATAATTTCGTTGTCCGTAGTCAACATGTATGTGCGTACCTAGTAGGGGAGACTAGACTCAATAGGAACGTTTTTAAGAAAATCGGTTACGGTATCTGCATTTTTAACCGATTTCAAATAAAGAAGGAGGTTTTCAACTCGACGGTATGTTTTTTTTTGTATGTATGTTACGCGATAACACCGCATTAGTGAACCGATTTTGATGATTCTTTTTTGTTGGAAAGAGGGTACCTCAGTAGTAGTCCCATTTAAATTAAATAATACTGCCTCAGTGCCCGAACGGTTACCATGCCGGACTGCCACGCAGGGGTCCCAGGTTCGATTCCCGGGCCGGGAGAAATATTTGTATAGCCTACATTTATTTCTCTCGTGACTTTGGGTGTAATTTGTGGTTGTCTATGTGTGTGTCCATGGCACCCGCGACACAGGGTTTCCCTAGTGCGGGGCTATGTTGATTGTGAGCGTTATTATTTAAAAAAAAATTCAAGAGAATATTCCACCGCTAAGGGTGGCAAACTAGGGATGAATGACTTTTGAGGTCGGTTTCTTTAGTACTCTGTACTAAGATTATAATACTCTATATTTTTCGCAATGGGCTCTGATTATAGCTAAATTACCTGGATATATAACAGCATTATTAACTTTGCTTCTTACTTGCACTTGTCTTAGGCAGGAGCTATTTAGAAATATTCGGAAAACGTTTCAATTGACCTCAGGTCGGGGTTAATAGAAACGGTCATGCACCGCACGCATTCAACATTTACAATACATATTTTTTGCGTTCAAACATCAGGATCGAGACTACCTCCATGAGATAAACGTATTTTTGTCATCCAAGTACGCAGAAGTTGTATGTTATATGTATTGTTGTACCTTTAGTATAAAGTTTTTGTTTGACTATAGTTGTAAACCTCGTGAAAGGCAAATTTTGTATATCAACCGGAATCTTGTTATAGAAGAGTACACACTGATACCCCTTAAATGAATTTGTCACTTTGTGAAGACGACTATCAAGAAAAGCTAGTTTATTTCTATTCCTCGTATTAATGTTATGTCTGTCACTATTTTTCATAAATAAATTACTATTCCTCTTAACATAAATTACATTTTCATAGATGTACCGTGACGCTAATGTAAGAATATTAATTTCCTTAAACTTATCTCTCAAAGATACTCTGGGGCCCAGATTGTAAATTGCCCTAACTGCACGTTTCTGCAGGACAAAGAGTCTATTGATATCGGCGGCATTACCCCAAAGCAAAATGCCGTGTATCATTAGACTGTGAAAGTAGCTGAAGTAAACCAATCTACGGGTTTCGACGTCTGAAAGTTTCCGTATTTTTTTTATTGCGTACACTGCAGAGTCGTTTTGATAACTTACTTATATGTGGACCCATTGCAATTTAGCATCTAACGTTATACGTAGAAATAAATAATTGGAAATTGGATTATTTTTAAGAGATTGATTAATGTCAGTAAACTGACCTATGTCAATGGATTGCTCAATAGAAGCAGCCGGTCTGGTAGCCAACGATTTGGCTGAACTATTAATATAATATGAGAGCAACTCTGCTATCTGTCCCCTAAAATAACTAGTAAGATAATACCTATCTTTAGTCAAATAAAAATATTTACTAATAAAATTATTAGTATCCATAAAATGAAATTTACTATAATGAAATGTCAAGCTGTTTAATGTTCTATTTAAGTTATGCCTAATATTATTTTCACTTGTTGTGAGGCTATTGGTGAAGGGAAAAGCGAACAAAATAATTTCTTTTATATTAATTAAATTATTCAATTGTGAAAAATGCTATATAAATATTTTTGTTAGATTTTCCTCTTCTACCAATTAATATCAGTGCAGTTCGGTGCGCGTTCGGAAGCGGACGCGCTGCACCACGCACTGAGAATTATAATTCGAGTTGCATTTTAGGCCGCTGCACGTAACGGGCAACGGGTTCCCAACAACTCATAGCCAATGAGTTTTGGCGTTTATTCAACATGCCATTAATACCACGGACGAGGTTAGCATTGTGCAGATCTGCAAATCCAACTTCAACGAGGATGAGATTTGCAGTGGCAAGATGCTGCTGTTCCAGAGCCTCAGATGAGCGAGAGCCTCAGAGAGCCAAAGATGCAATCTCGCCGGAGACATGGAGGCGTAAAGTCTCCAGGATATTATCACACGCCTGAAGGAGACTGACCCGGACGACGTGCCTACATTCGTGGCGAAGGAGCTGCACAAACTGCCTCCAATCACGTTTTATCACGCCGATGTCACCAGGCTGCTGAAGGATATTACTTCTCTGAAGTCAAGCATGGCCGAGTTGCAGTTTAAATTGGAGGCTTCAGATAACACCATAAGTGAGCTGCGTGCCCAAGTTACGTTATTAAGCAACATAGGTCATCAAAAGCCTCTAATATAAACACGCGACGTGGAGCGCAAATTGCATCCATCAGCAGTGTCGATCCGGCACAAATGGTTGCGTCACCGATCGCTGCTGCCGTCGCGCGTGATGCGCCGCGCCCTGCTGCCCACACCTCCGTCCCGGCGGAAACGTCACGCGTGTGCATGATAGCCCCTGCACGTGCATACGTCGCTGTAGCCGTATGTACCAGCCGACCCGCCACTTCGAAACTCGAGCGGCGGCAATCGGCTAAGACCAAAAACAATCTCCGTGAGCCTGTCTCTGAAATTGCGAAATCACTGAGGCAGACGGACCGGTGCGATGAGGACGGCTTCACAAAGGTGGTGAAGAGGAAGAGGAAGCCGACCAGGCGTAACCAGTGTGGCACAGCACCGACAGGACCGAACTTCCTGTTGCGTCCGGCCATACCGACGACGCGGCTGTACCTGACACGACTGCATTACTCCACGAAGTCTGAGGTGATAGTGGAGTACATCAGACATAAAGCCAAATACACCCTGGGGGTCGAGCGGTTGGAGTCTCGCCACAACGTAAGTTTTAATTCGTTTGTGGTGAGAGTGCCGACCGGACATCTATCGACCTTCATGAAGGACGAGTTTTGGCCGAAGGGTGTCATGTATCGGCGATTCCGCGGCCGGTTACCTGACACCAGATTGCGCCACACGTCGCTTAGTTAGAAATAGTGTTTTATTATATTGTATGTATGTTATTCCTTAAGGTATATATTATATGAGTAGTTTTTTTTGTATTATTATGTATGTTAGTCTATAAGGTATGTATTTATGGATCTTTGTAATCTGAACACGAATAAATAAATAAACATTATTTATGTACTATTTTCCTCATATTTGCTTGACAAAATACTGTCTAGTATTTTACAGTAAGTTGCACTGGCATGCTAATGTTACTTAATTTAAGTCCTAGGTGGTTAAGTTGTAAAACCTATATTTTTCTTAAGAACCACGTCTTCCGGTACGCGGTTGCACTCGAGAACTGTACGGCCCCTACGGCCATCTGTTCTTCGAGCAATGTGCCCTGCACATTGCCACTTAACTTTTGCAATTCTTAGGGACATGTCGGACATGTTTTATTATGATGTTTTCGTTTCTCTTTGCTTACTATGTAACTAATACAAATGCATGTAACTTAGAAATGAAGGGCCTAGATACATACCGCGACAAGGCAAGGTCTCGTGCCGTCGCGTAGACCTCATAGAGAAGATATTTTTTGTTGAGATATTTTAATCTCAATTATGTAATAAGTACTTATTTACGGACCTTCATGGTCGAACGATTACCGATTAGAGGGAATCAAATCTGGGACATCTGCGTTGCAGAGACCGGGACGGACCGGGAGAAATATTTTGTATGGCCTACATTTATTTATTTCATTAGTTTGGGTGTAATTTGTGGTCGTCTATGTGTGTGTCCATGGCACCCGCGACACAAATTGCCCCAGTGCGGGCCTGAGCGTGAACAGAAAAATAGCTTCTGTTCTAAACATAAAACTAATTTCTTGACTGTTCAAGCAATGAGTCCCAACCTACCGACCCGATAGGGTCAGATAGGGGTATTCCGGAGAGACTACGGACTCGACAGCAAGACCAGGATACAGCGGGCGTCCTGGCCAAGTCCTCCGCCAGTGATATGCCTTTGCGTTTACTACTAAAGAATAAGCTAGATATCAGAGATATAAGAGAATAAGATAGATAGGTTATTGGGAACTGGAGAGACGTCGTTTTTCGGCGTCGGAAAGGTGAGCGTGTCTTACAGCTCCGCCTCCAATGAGGAGATTTGGTTGTGGACTCAGAGTCAACGGTTTAGCGGTGGCAACTGCTAGTTGTGCAACGCGCAACGGGAAGTGAGCATGCCTACATCTCCAGTACCTATCAGGAAAATAGGGAGGGTACTGTACTTGCACCCGGGGCGGCTCACCCGAGGCACTAGCCTCTCGAAGAACCGGATGAAGTTAAGCGACAGAGGTCTGTGAGGACCCTGTACAGTTGTTGATCTGAGGTCAGAACCTGAACTTGTAAGGTTCCTGCGCGCACAGGTCATAGTGCCCTTCCTGCATAATCAAGAGTTTGATAACGAGGGGCACTACTTATAAACAAAACTTATGTAGAATGATATGGGACTGTTCAAATAACGAGCGTTTTTCTATATAATTTTATTAATTATTTACTATTTAAAAAAAACACGATTTCAGTCTAGTTTTGTTTTATTTGTAAAAAAACAATAATAATAATAAAATAAAATAATGAGCATGCGCTTATTGCCCGGGAAAAGGCGCGGTCTTCCGGAGCAAGAAACACAGACCGAGCCGCGAGGGGCGGCGATCGCCGGCGGCCAGGGCGGCCGCGCGGCCTCGTGGCGCCGGCGCGATGACATACTGAATTGACACTGGCAAGGGAACAGTACAGCTTACGCTACAATGAGCCTTCTGCCCGACCTCCGTCCCGCCACTACGTGAATAATAAATATACCTATGTGCGAACACATTTGCGCTCTACAGTACGTCTGACGGCATCATAAATGTCTCTATAATATCAAATTTGTACCAAATTTTGTTATGCGCGGGAGCAGCGACACCTGCTCGCCGCGCGCGCTCGCACACTTTGTTCTTATGATTCAACCTAAAGGAACTAAAACTATGGAATGCTTACGTTAACGCGAGTGTTTGTCATGTTTCGTTACATTAGCTAGCAGTAATGGCAACGTGGCGTCACAAGTTGACTAGCTTGGTTGCTTACTTACGATCACTCTACCGCGACTCTCACTAAACAAATAAATAATAACTTAGCTAGCGCGCAAATCACCCGCTCCGACAAATCGACAGCTGGCGCATGCGCCTACACTTAGTATCCTGCATAATTTGACACATTGCGGACAGCGCGAGGGTCGCTCCTTTACATCTAGTTTATAATAATTATAAATAATTTGTCCAACTAGTACACAAAAATTAAACCGAGAGTCTCGGTCGTCTACTTATACTACACTACACTACACGAGTGAGCTTCGTCACACGGAAACTGTTTCCGCGCTCGGATCAAATTGACAAATAATAATTTCTCGTTCTGATAACCTAATAGTCTCTATAGTTAAATAGGAGCTTCAATAACGAAGCATACTCCCTACAAAATGCTCAGGATAGGGGTTTCGTGGATTAATGAATAGCTTTCACTGCACAGCGGGTGAGGATTCGTCTTCCTCCGTCGTTTCTGCAACGGCGGCAGTGACGGTGCTGGTACGGCTCTCGGTGACCGACTCCTCTTCGCTGGACTCGAATGTGTCTTCTGTCGCCGTTTCTTCAGCTACTGGTTTCTCATTATTTTTTTTCATAACAATCTTCGTCGGCCGTCTGTTGATAGTAGGCACGTAAGATTTGGTGATAATTTCTATTTCCTTATTACTCGTTATATTCTCCGGCTTTTTGTCGTCGGACACGTTGTCTATGATAGGCCGCTTTGTCGTCGGCTCCACCTTGTCATTGGGCGGGGGAGAGTCTGTAATGGTATCAGTATCTTCGCCCTCGATCTCCACAATTCTCTGTTTGTTTACCGTCGGACTCTTGCTTTTGACTTGCGATGTTTCAGTGATAGAGTTTAAGTTCCAGTTACTGTTTTTGCTTTTGTAGCCAGGGTTAACGGGAATTAGATCTTCAGATTCCGAGATACTGGTGACGGAAGATGTTGCTTGACGAAGGGCGTCAGGAACGTCTGTGTGGTCACCAATTGATGCTACGTCACCCACTAAGGTGATAAGGTCCGTGAGGACATTGTTCTTTTGGCTTTGAGCAGGCTCGATTATGGCAGAACTTTGTTCTTGTTCACCGGATATCTTAATCAATTCGACGGCATCTGTTACGCTCTCTGTCGAACCAGACGAAATAAAAATAAATTCGGTTGTTTCAAAATTTTCAAACGATTGATTATCAGTTGACGGTACTGCACTGGATACCGTAATTACATCTGATTCTAACGGCTTAGATATTTTGGTAGTGGGTTCTTCTGTGGACAAGGAACTTTCAGTCGAAGTAATGACACTTTCCTTTGAACTAATCTCAGGTGTTTCTTTTGGATTTTGGTCACTGGTTTCGATAGGTAATGAGCTTAACTCAGTCTGTAGCGTGCCCTCAGTAACAACGTGAGGTTTGGCTATCAAGCTTACTGTTGATTCCTGAGGTGTTTGAATGGCAGCAGAAGATGATTTTTGTAGTACTGTTTCAAATACTTTCTGTGACTCAGTTTCAGATACAGTTTTAGGATCTGCTACTGTAGGAATAGGCACTGTTTTAAATTGGGTAGGTGTTTGAAACGTAGCAATTATTTTATCATCTATTTTCACAATTTTGTCACCTTCCACTGTAAAACTTGATGCGGGGACTGAAACACTTTCTGGGATAGATTTGATGACATCGTCAACGTCAACTTCGTCTGTTATTTCATCGGGAACGAATGACGGAATGTTCAATATTTCAGTGGGAATAGCAGATCTAATATTTAGCATAGGGCTGTCCTTCACACGTGTAATGGTGCTCTGAGTGCCAACAATTGAATCTAATTTAGTTGTAGCCATTGCTTCAGCAGTACTAAAATCACTAGCTGTGTTTAAGTTATTAAGCGTGTTTACATAATTAGACGTACTTAAGTCATTGGAATTAATTAGAACTGTCGAGGTTTTTTCGTCTTTTATTGTAGTAGATGGTGCGTTAGTAGTAGTCAGCGGCACTTCGTTTAAAATATTTTTTCGAGTTGGGATAGCTGTTTTTGTATCCAGTTCAGGGGAAGAAGATGCGTCAGAAATAATTACAACTTCCTGCGGTTCAGAAACGTGTTCTTCTGGAATTTGTTCCGGAAGAATTTCATCTTCATGGTTTCGCAAAACCGACAAGTCATCAGGTAGAGGCGGGAAAGCCGGGTTGTGGTCAAATATTGTAGGATCTTCTTCTTCGATAACAGGGGCTTTGGTAGTGGCAGTCGAAGCACCATTTAGGCTGATAGATGGTACACCCATTGTTGGCGAACTGCTCTGAATTGAGGGATAAATTTCGCTGTTGATGGAATCTTGAGTTGAGAAACTAATCTTGGACGGAGGGGAGTCATTCGTGGCTTTTGTATCCGGATTGCTCTCGCTGCCTTCCGTGGAGACTTCGGACGGCATTAGCATAGGTACTAAGGTTGATTGCACTTCTATAACAACAGGAGTATCATTTTTCGCCAGTGCATCGTCTTGTGTCAAAGGCTTTTCAGATGTAGCTTCTCGCACGATCAGGGGGGACTTGGAGGATGAGTACTCTGTGACCTCGATGCTGGGTGAGGGCAAAATTTCCTTAATTTTCACTTCAGGGATCACTGGTATTTCGGAGACGGGGGTGATCTCTTTGATGGTGATCTCTTGTTTCATGATTTCTTTTGGAGGGAGCGCGGGGCTACTCTGGATGATTTCTGTTGTTGTGGAGGGAGTAACGCCTGGTACCACCGTGACTCCTGCAACCATATAGAATGTAATTTATTTATTTATTTATTTTTGGCATAGCTACAAACTGTGAAGATGCTTAAAGTTAACAGGCATTATAATAGGAGTAAATTTGTATTCCTATGACAGCCACTCACGGCATTTGCGAAATAAATAAAGTACTTACAAATTAACAGACTATTAAACATAACAAAAAAAAATTTGCACTTAAAAACAATAGCAAAATATCATGTTACACGTACATAAAAACAGTGAGATTCTTAAATATCCAACATAATCAGCTTCTCCTTATAAATATTTAAATAAGTATAGCGACTATGGGAGAATAAGTCCAAATCTGTAGAAAAGTTGTTATGAGCTCTAAACATGCGAAAAATAGGATCATTATATGAGACATTGTTAGTGGTACATGGCAAAGATAAAGTTATTTGGGTACATTTATTACCAATCTTAAACAAGGCGTGGCTTAAGACCTTACTTGAGTCCATTTCAAAGTTGATAATTTTAAACAGTGTGGAATAGTCCAGTATCACACGTCTGTACTGAAGAGGGCGTACCTTAAAATATTTGAGTCTTGCTTCGTAAGTATCCAATTTCCTACGCATTCCAAACCTAGAGCTCAAGCTCCGAAGAAGCCGCCTTCGTCAATATGATAATTATAAAAGGGTGACCATATAACTGAACAATACTCTAAATTGCTGCGGACCAAGGAAAAAATCATACCAGTAACAGTATGGTAACCCATTTGGGTTTTGGAATGGTTTTGTCACTTTTTATTTCGCAATATACTTTTAAGTCATCAGCGTAAGCTAGACAGGAGCAAAGAAATGGAATCCACAAGATCATTTATAAATAATACAAACAGAAGAGGACCCAAATTAGAGCCCTGAGGTATGCCTGATGTAGGTTCAAAAGGAACGGACTCGTAACCATAGATTGCAATGAGCTGCGTGCGATTTCCCAAATACGAAGTAAGCCAACGCAAATGCGAGCCATGAATACCAAGGTGATGAGCTTTCTAACAAAGAATTATATGTAAAATTATATACACATATATAAGATCATTGATTATACTCGTATAAGTAGATTTTACAAACATTATTTAGTATTATTATTGTAGATTTCTAGCAAATATCATTTATTAAACATCGAGGCGTGTTACCTCTGAGCGGGCAGTTGTCGTACTCGGGGCAACACCGGCCTGGCACAAGTCGCGGCGAGCAATCATCGCGCAAGAAGCACGCGATGCGCCGGCATACCACCTCGCCGCCCTGACAGTAGCACACTCGGCACGGGTCCGCCGGGTCCACCAGTTTCTCGCCGTTGCCATATACGCGACCCTCCTGCTCACATTCTGCAACATCCGATACTTTTTATAAGTTTGGTATGACACTAGTCTCACGTATTCTGTGGTATAGTATTTGGGGTACATTCTTTTGACTTACAAAAAATTAGGTCCCTGAATATGTGAGCGGTCAGTAAAGTAATGAGAGCAGTGTAGCCGCTTATTGCTTAATGTGTTATGAATACTGGTATTTTTTTTTTATTTTTTTTTTTATTGTGACTCGGCAAAATGACTGCACCGCGCCTGATGGAAAGTGCGAATACAGTCCAGAGATGAGAGTAACGGATGGAAAACACAAATATCTTCACTCCGTCACTATCATTTTGCCGGTCTGGCCAAATGCTTCTTCACACTACGTTTGAAGGACCCGATGTTATAGAGGGGAGGGAATACATGGTATGTACACACCGCACTGGTATGTGGGGCAGCAATGGTCGGGGCGGTGCAGCGCCTTGCAGCCGGGCCGAGGCTCGCAGCGCGTGCGAGCGCACTGCACGCCGCCGTGCGCGCAGCGGCAGCGCTCGCACGGGCCGGATCCCGGAAATTCGTCGCCCGACATATAGACCACGTCACCGAGCGCGCAACTGCCTTCCTTCAACCCCACGTCGGCACTTGTCACATTCGGTAGAGGGCCCAGCGGACCTGTAATAAAAGCAAAATAAAAATATGACACTTTACATATACATGATAAATCTCACGACAAACAACAGTGCCTTATTCCAAGCGCGGTCAGCAACTGGATTTGGCTCATTTTTATTGAATGGACGGACGTTCACTCCGTGCGGTCGCGTCGTTTTGCATCAAATCAAAATTTTTTTAGTGTACTCATAGTTCCAATATAAGTGGATACAAATTTTTTAAGAAAAAGTGTAAATAAAATCTTCTAAGTTTTGCCCTGACACAGCTTTTGGATCAAACAGTTTTCTCCGCCTTAATCGATGCACTGTTTCGTTCCTTTTCTTATGCCAAACGATCACAGACACAGCTGTCGACCAGACGGCGGTGGCAGAGTATACAGGCGTTAGATAAACTCGCGATTTTATGATTTTATTCACAGAGGTAGAACTGTTTCTGAAAACTCACTTTCCAAAGCTAGTGAATTTGCCGGTTGTTATGAATTCTGTGCCCATTCATATTCCCCGCGAACGCGGAGAACAAAGTGTCGTGGCGGGCGTGATTTATCCCCCGGCGCCGCCGCCGCCGCTCCCGCCGGCCTGAATTATTTTATTTCCCGCTTTTCACCCTATTGCATTCAATTCCGGCGGATGTCGCCTTCATTGTAAACATTTATCAAAATAGCACTTCGTTCGACGTTCGTGTTCGCGTCCCAAGCAAGTAGTCGTAACTCTTAAAAGCAACATTTCGAGAGACAGATGTTTAAATTTTTAATCTAGGTTTATGCGTTTCGTACAAATATGGATGTTTGTAATATAGGTGTCGGTGGTATATTTCGCAATAATTAACATCAATCAGAAAGCCGTATTTATAAGCCGAAACCAAAAATAATCTTTATGAGAATAAAAATAAGTTTCGAAAAAACATTTATTACAAAGTTCATAGTTGTATTTTGCCGAGAACTAATGTCGTAGAACTTTAGGTTACCAAGTCGTAGCGGTAGTATATGACCTTGTTCTGAAGATGAGTAACGACAACTTCTTTAACCTGGATGCATGTCCGTTTAGGGCTACTACAAAGATTTTTCAGACTCTGAGTTGAATTTAGACATTTTAATTTTGTACATGACGAGTGAAGTTGTATTAAATTTTGCCCAAATAGAATCATCTAAATCTCTTAGCAAAAGAAAAATTGGTAATTAATACAGATTCGCACATTTCCTACGTTTCTACAACACCAAGGGGAAGTGATGACTCTATAAATAAAGATTAAAAACGTAAATAGGTAATATTTTTATGTAAAAGCTTTTCACTAATGAGATTCTTCGATATTTTGAATTAAAACATCCATATTATTTAGTATTTATTAAAATAATAAATACACAAAAGGTCGTAAAAAATCACAGCCCTACATAAAGTCGTATCCTTGATATACGATTGTTTACAAATGCAAATTTAATTTATTGAACGTACATAATAGTCGTAACAGCAAGTTACGACGTTTGTTTCAACAATTTAGACCAGCAAAATAATAATAATAATAATAATAATTTATTTATTTTCTCACCACAATACAACATAATAAACATAATACAAGTGCAATATGAACTATTCTAAAGATATTGTGGGAGACTGACGCCTAAACTAGGCTCAAGGCCTGTATTTCAGGTCATCAGGTCTCCACCCCTTGGGAATAACATTTCCAATATAATTATGAAATTACAAAATTCTCTAATGCGGTAACTGTGGGATAAACAATTATAACTTTTTTTTTTTTTTTTTAAAGAAAAACATAAAAAACCAAAAAATTGATAAATAAAAGCGTTGAAAACTAGTGTTAGTAGGATTAGTTTATTCCTTTTAGCGATTGTGTGTTAGTATGTGTGTGTGTATGTGTGTGTGTGTGTAGGTCTGTGTGTGTATGTTTATATTTCAACTTATTTACAATATGTATATCTACTATGTGTTAAACTATTCTGGAGCAGCCAGTAACTTTTCGGTCTCATCATAATCCAGCCCCCGCAACCATTCTGTTACTTTCTTTTTGCAAGAGTTTTTATTTAAAGGGAATATGGTCAATGTCCTATTTATATTATTATAAAGGTAGCAACCCAGAAAGCAAAAGAATCGGCTTGAAAACTTTTTAGAAAGTCGGTTGTATCGTCTTACAGGATTAAAACGCCGTTGTCCAACATCCATTGACGGAGAAAAGGTGAGTGAGGTATGTTGCTTTAATATAATGTCAAGAACGAAGAGCTGGCGCACAGTCAAAACCTTGGTTCTCCTATAAAGGTCAGCTGTGGCGTGACGATAAGGTAGGAAAAGGGATACCTTGAGAATTGCTCTCTGTGTTCTTTCCAACAAAAAAAAAGTCGTATGTTGTTAGGTTATGATGAGAAAATGTGGATAAAATAAAAACTATAGTGAAATCGTTATTTGGACCAATAAATATTTGAAAATCTAAAATTAGAACAGTGCCACACCCCGGATACTCTATACAACGCTCGAAAGGTATTTACCTACTACTACATACAGCAAAGCGCTATTTGTACTCGCGCGAATGTGTGCGTCTAGTGGCAGGGTTACCCATCACTTTCTCATACTATTACGTTACGTGGTCAGAGCGGCGACATAGCGAAAATTCTAACGCGAATCTGTTACCTATAATTCTATTAATAGAATCCTAATAATTACACATGTTCATTAGGAACTTATATCGATATAATATTATATTTTTCATTTATTCACTAACTAGAATAATATTGACGATTTATTTAAAAAATATATTAAAAGCACGTAAAATGTTATATTTTGGACAGGTACCTTTAAATAAGGTAACCAAAGTATTTGAAATTGCGTGTCCAAGTTTACTATTGCTTAGTTAATAATTAGGTATATTCACTACGTCATATTTATCGGCAATATAAATTGAAAATTCGCGAAACCTTGTCTACTAGCTCACGAAGTTGTGGCGTCTGATTGTATTGATATAATAAATCTGTATTATATATTACTCTGCACTAAAAAAAAACAATAACCGAATGAGTCTCAGACATAAGTTTTTTATACTTACTTCGTTTCATCCTTCAGAAAACGAAAGAAACTCCCCTCTTTATCCTGTTTAGATGATTATAAACGGCCGTACACAGCACGACCATTATAAATAGTAACGTATAGATGATGTTATTTATTGACGTCCAAATTTCGTAATGAATAAATGAAAACTATATTCAAATATCAAAGCCGTCTTATGCGAAAACGGCTCGCCGACGACTGTTGTCGTTCAGTCTATGTGACCGTCAATGTGCGGGGCGTGGTGCGATATGTAAAGCTAGGGAGGAGCGGAGAGTGTCCGTTCTCGGTACTTTTGTTCTCTCACAGTGCTATTAAATTTTGGTCACTTGAGAGAAATGTTTGTCATAAAAATAGATTGTAATTTAAATATTTACCGGGACTTTGAAGGTTATGTCTTTCTAATTCATAATTATTATTATATTTTAAGGCTAAATTTATGTGAACTGTCACTAACCATTATTGTAAATAACTCTTGTACTTTAAACTATTAAATTGTTTGAAAATATTATTTCTAATAAAGAATACGCGCGACAAGTTTTTCGTCGCGTCGGCGTATCGTCGTAACGTTGGAGTTGCGACGCGTGATTGGTCGAGCAATCGCAGAATGCTTCGTCGCATAATATTGTATATGTAATTACAACTGTTTGCGCGGGAACAGTTTGAATATTCGACGATGTGCTATTCAAAACCTCGAAAACGGCTAACTTTCTTCCAACTTTTGTTTTACGGAGTAATTTTTAACGAGTCATTAAGTTACGACACGCAAAAAAACTGATTTTACATAAAAAATACTTACAACTGTATGCGTGAGAGGGGTCGAAAGGGGCCGAATGGTCGAAAAGAGAACTTTGTTATAATCACTAAAGTTTATAAAAGAAAAGGATTTGCTCTGAGTCACTCAACGAATAAACACGAACACAGTTTTCTGTCCACTTAATATAGTTCAGTGTACGCTATCAATTATGTCCAATAAATTAACTCCGTACGTTAACAATAGCCTTGGGTATGATGTGTTACAAGATATACTATGATGATAATTATGCAGACACATTTTCAGCAGACAATTGCGGTGCTACATTGCAATGAACCGGCGCCGTCGATAGAGAACAAACCACAAGAGATTCTGAGATTCAATGCATTCTGGTTAAAAATGGTATTTTTGAATGCTATAATTAGAAACTATAGACAACTTTTCTTTGTTTTAAATTAACTTTTTTAAATACCACAGTAACAAATATGAAAACGAATGTTCAAAAATTTCGCTGCACGGATGGCGCGCATTTCGCGCTGCGCAAGAGCCGATTAGACACGGAGTATTTTACTGCTTGATCCGCCACACCACATACTGCACATCGCACAGTGACTCACTACAATTAACCATATATATGAGCATGGTATGCACCTAAAACATTTATTTATATCAGACCTAAGTTTTGTTATCCACTGCATTCCTTGCAACATCTGAGTACCAGGTAACAAGGGTCTTCCTGGTATGGGCGTTAATTTCATTTATTATTTAAGGCTTGCCAATCGGAAATGCGATGTAAAATTGCTGCTTAATCTAGAATACATAATACGTTATAAAGTAAGAGTTGCAAGCGAACGCAACATATTTAAAGTACAGGTTACGGTGTAATCATGATTATAAAGAAATAACTAAGAACGACAGAATAATTAATGAAAAAAAAATCAAAAACAAAATCAAGAAAATAGTAATATACGAGCACTGTACCCCACCTACGGTGGGGTCGGGCTCGGCCTGCGGCGCGTGGTCGGGTTCAGTTTACGGGGTGTTGCAGTTAGTACAATGAGCGCTTGATGAGGGGGTCGATTCCCGATTCGGGCCAATTTAAGAAACGAACATTTCTAAGTTGGTTTTGGTCTGAATATTATGGGTTATCGTTGTTTTGGTATTTATAGCACAGGAAATTCGGCAGTAGTTTGGCATTTTTTCCCCACTAAATACTGGAAAATTAAATCTAACAGAGAGACGGTTGAGATACAACAACGCCTTGGAAGTATGCCTTACATTTTTATAATTGTGAGATCTTGTACTCGTAATCCATTACGCCTCCGTAAATTACCTCCATGCGATGGCGTGCAGACGCTTCGGGCGTCGCCCTCCTCGGACCTCGGCCTATGGCCTCGGCACTCACGAATTTGTTTCTAAAAAATTTAGATCTTTAATGGCGCCCATATTTAAAAATCTCGAAAATATATTTTCACTACTAATTATTATCAAACAATCTTAGCAATCTTTTTGTGCCAATTTTCAGTCCGAGCCAAGCAAGTTTTTGCAACAGCCATTTACATAAAAAAATACGGCTATATCGAAAAACGGCGGAAACAAAATTTTTACCCCAAATTATAATTGAAGCCAAGCCATTTTCAGTCGAATTAGAAGACATTTTTATCTATCGCCAAAAAAGTTTGTATGGCAGCCATAGCGAAAAATAAATGTTGACCGCTAATTATTATTAAACACTCTTAGAAACCCCGACATGTCCATTTTCAATCGAATTAGAGCAAATTTTAATCTGCCGCTAAAAGAGTTTGTATGGTAGCCTTATAGAAAAAAGGTGAAAAATATATTTTGACCGCAAACTATTATCAAAAACCAATAGAGACCTCCAAATGCCGATTTTCAGTTGAATTAGAGTTAATTTTTATGAACGCTTGTTTGGCGGCCATATTCAAAATTACTTTCCGTAACCAATTTTGATCACAAATTATTATCAAACACTCATAGAGACCCCCATACGCCAATTTTCAAAGAGATCTGAGCATTTTTTTCTCTGTCGTCAATGAACGCTTCTATGACGGCCATATTTGAAATTGGCGAAAAGCAAATTTTGAGCACAAATTATAATAAAATATTATTCGGCCTTCATATATTAAGAGGCCTTCACGTGTCAATTTTCAGCCGAATCAGAGAAAATCTGCTGATGTGGGCAAAATGAATGATTTAAAGCGGTACAAACTCGGTTGTAAACGATTTTCTCAAGGACCTTAGAGATGATGCACAATTTAGAAATTGGTCTATAGTTAGACACATTAGCTTTGTTACCTTTTTTAATACTGGCGTTACATAGGCCCTCTTCCAAACGTCTGGGACAACACTCTCCGTTAGAGATCTCCTAAATAGTATAGTGATGGGCAGTGCAATAGTATCAGAACACTTAATAAGAAAAATTCCTGGGAAGTAATCTGGCCCAGCCGATTTAGTAAGCGATAAACTTGTGTTTCCTCAACGGATATGGAACTCAGCGAAGCTACTGCCTCAAAAGGTACATCTACAAAAGGCGTGAGATGATTTCAAAAAAGTAGAATGGAAATAATTTCAAAAAGAATTAAAGTCATTTAGATTTTTTTACAATACATTTTTGACAATAACATCCGAACATAAGACTACTACTACTGCTACTCTCGGCCGTGTTAGAAATTATTCCAGAGTCAAAGAAGGCGAGCGAGGTATAGCAGCGCGGGCGCACGCGCTCCGCTATTTGCACAGCTGAATCCGCGCGCCGCGACATGTATCGACAGACATTGCGTTAGGTGGCGCACTGCGCAATTCGCTCATCTCACGTGCGAGGACGAACCACCCGCTACGATATTTACAGGTAATACTAATAATAATATACACGCACACACTCATGGTCATACACATAAAACGCCATAAACTACACCCAAAGTCACGAGAGAAATAAATGTAGGCCATACAAATATTTCTCCCTGCCCGGGAATCGATCCCGGGACCGGACCGTTCGGCCACAGAGGCAGTTAAAATTAATATTTATAGGAATCCGAAGTGCGGCGCTCCGCCCGAATCCCGCGAATTCACGAAAAGTCCCGGGCGGCTCCATCACTGTGGTTGGCAACCGGTGAAACGGCCCTTAGGTCATTCCCAGCCGTGTCTCGTGCAACTGCCTTCGTTCTCCCAAGCACTCTACCTCCATACCTGATATTTACCTAATCCATAAGACTAGGATCAGGTACATAAATTAATAATTGATTGCCTGGGCGTTTAAAAACCTACCACTTTAATTATTTTCCCGTATTGAGTAGTATAACCAACCAGTTGGCAATCCCACGCTCATAGAAGCTGTTCACGCTGTGCGCATTCAGCGCGCAAAGCCTACACGTTACAGACATCGTTGCATTTTGTTGAACTTGCGAACGATAACCTTTGTGAACTTTGGGGATGAGCGATGACCTTCGCTCGACCTCTGACCTCGGTAAAGGAAGACTGGTTCTACTTTATGTAGGGCGGGCGGCGAGGCGGGTAACAGCCTCCCAAGCAAGGTAAATGACCCTAAACGGCCTACCTCCTATGATACTTAACATTTGTTGGGCCCGGGTAGATCTTAAATAACGGCGATTCCCAGGTTCGATTTCCGGGCCGGGAGAAATGTTTGTATGGCCTACATTCATTTCTCTAGTGAGTTTTGGGTGATTTGTGGCTGTCTACGTGTACGATACAGGGTTTCTCTAATGCGGCACTACGAGTGTGTGCATTTTTATTTACTGATCAATATTTACTTTGCAATAACTTAAGACTATTCCCCTAACTTAACAAAACCTTTGTTTATATCTAACAAGAGCTAAATGTTGAAGAACCAAATCACTACATAATCAACAAACTCATGTCTCATAAATTAGAAGCAGAGTGGGTGCCGGGTCTGACGTGAATAAATGTTGACAGCTGCTACCCGTCGAATCGGCTAATGCAGCCTGTGTGACCCGCTCTAATACACAGCTATCTAAATATGTATATAGGAGTTTTATAACTTAAAAGCGGAAACAGCGGCTCTACTTATAGACATATATGTAAATGCATTGATTGGTGAGTTCAGCAATACTAATGTGGGCTGCTCATTGGATGGCGTTATAGTTAACAATATCAGCTAGGCAGATGACATGGTGCTGCTGAGCCCATCAATATGTGCCCTCAGTGAGAGATGTGAAAACTATGCTGTTGCCCAAGGACTCAGGTATAATACAAAGAAAAGTGAGCTCCTGGTGTTTAAGCCGCGAGGTGGAGACGTGGGCGTTGTACCGTCGGTCTCCCTTTGTGGCAGTGAGCTTACTAGAGTTTTTAAATTGACAGATGATCAGTCTGATCTGGTGGATTTAGAGAGAGAACGGAGAGCAGGTTTGCACGTTGTAGTGGGGTTAAAATGACGCCCTTAAAAGCATACTGTCAAACCTTCTACACATGTAGCCTGTGGGTGAAGTATAATAAGGTGACCCTAAATACGCTGAGGGTACTATATAACAACGCGTTTAGGCTGTTGCTGGAGTAGACACTGTACCGCTTCAGGCATGTTCGCTGAGACACGCACAGATGGCTTTCATGTCATTCTGAGGAAGCGCGTGGCTTCACTTTGGCAACGTGTGGTTGGGATGCCTCAACAGCATTCTGAAAGTTACGGCAGATAAAATTGACTGCCCCATCCAGGCCCACTGGATGAAACTACACGTGGCGGTCTAGTTTAAGTTTACATAAGTGTGTTATGTTAATTTCGATTTTATATTTAATGTTGTATTTATTCGCGGTTGTGTTTTTGTTCCATTTTAATTGTATAATTATGATTTATTTTTGTTATTTCTTATTTTATATTTTATTTTTATTTTTATATGTAATTAATTTAATTTAATATTTGTATTATCTTAGCTTTTATTTTTAACTGCCTCTGTGGCCGAACGGTTACCATGTCGGACTGCCACGCAGAGGTCCCAGGTTCGATTCCCGGGCCGGGAGAAATATTTGTATGGCCTACAGTTATTTCTCTCGTGAGTTTGGGTGTAATTTGTGGTTGTCTATGTGTGTGTCCATGGCACCCGCGACACAGGGTTTCTCTAGTGCGGGGCTATGTTGAGTGTGTGCGTTATTATTATTATTATTATTTATTTGTTTATTTTGTTTTTGTTTTCATTTTATTGTACGGGGTAAAACTTGTCCATAACTATTTGCCACGCTAACACATCAGTCACTCTTCCAATCTTATCACTATACTCTCGTTATCGCACTCACACATACATTCACATGCTTACATACACTATATATATATATATATACATTTACACACATATAATTACATACACACACACTCACACACCCAAATTTACAAATACACAATTCCTATACTAACCAAACTAACACTGCATAAACAGTTTTTTTTTTTTAAATATTCTTTTATGTTCCTTTGTAAAACCTTAATATATAGATAAGTTAGTTACTTCAATTGTCAATGTACTGGTACATATTTCAAAATAACAAGTATCTTCTAAGGGGTGGAGTCCTGGTGACCTGAAATACAGATCATACGTCTAGTTTAGGCACCAGTCTCCCACAGTATAATTTATTGTTTTATGTATTTTATTTTGGATATTATGCCAATGTATTTTGTATATTGTGGTGAGAAAATAAACTTATTATTATTATTATTATTATTATTTTAGCATTTAAATAGCATCATACTAACCTTATTCCTAAGTTCTTTACTAACAAACTATGGATAATTGGTTTTGGCCGAAATGGAGTATTATTATTATTATTATTAGAGGTACTAGTTGTATAACCACGTACACTAACCGCAAAGAAAATTCATAATGTACTGTCAAAAGCCCGTGAATCTTGACACTTGAACTTTGGACCGTTCATGTCGCCGAGCGGCATAGAGTTGTATTTAAATCTTAAGGAGCAGCGCAAGCCGCCGAACTCACGAACAAACTCATGAACGAACCCAAGCGAATCTCCGTTTATCTATTCCGTTTAAAAATCAACAACAATGCTTAAGTTTTACCTACAGCACATTTCGTATTGTGCTGAGCAGTCTTATCTTAATAACATTTTCCCTGCCGTATGTTTTATTGTTAATGTATTGTGCGATAACATAATCGGCGCGCCAAACATTCACAATAAGCAGACGTTCCGCGTGGCGGCTCCAACAAAGGGAGGAGCCGCTTCGTGGGATTAGAGTTTCGCAAAACAAGCGTGTTTTCAAGAAGTAAATTATAATCAGTAAAATCAAGTTACAGACATACGATATAAACAATGTATAAACAAATCAGAGATGAAAATAGGCAAAGAAAATTCACCAAAACTTGAAACTAAATACTTACTTACAGTGGACAAATTAACCGCCCTTTGAAATCCCAGAATTATTATGTTGAATTTTGTTCTTTATTTTTTATGTGTAACTAGCAACCACTTTACTACATTTAGAAGTCAGTCCATTTAGAAGACAAGTTTTGTAATTATAAATAATAATAGAACTTTTTTGCTTTGATTTTGTCTTGTATTTTTAATAATTCCGGGATTTCTGAGGGAGGAGAGGTATTATTTGACGTTTATGTAAATATATTCTGCGTATTACGATCTCTGTAGATAAGAGCCTACACGATGAGATAGACACAAATTGAATTGAAAACTCTGACATGGTAAAATAAGAAACAAGCAATTAATCAATAACTTTTCAACGCGACCCCTTGAAAGAGGTTGTGCCGACATTTAAATTACACCTGTTTCATGCGAAAGTCTCAGTCGATAAATTGAAAAGCATATTTTCAAGTGAAGGACTTGTTTGCACAAAGCATCAAAGCCCTTTGTTGGTGGTCTTATAAAACACAACAATAGGTCAAAGGAAAGTGCTTGAAGTAGCCTTGAACTTTACATTGTTGTTAAGCTATAAATTAAAGGCTCCAAGAAAAACAAATCGTCAAAGGAAATTATACTATTTTTCCGGATTCAAATCGCGTATATTTGTTTTTTTCAAACAAACCGACGTTTCCGGCCCTTTACAGGTCCCATGGCCACGGTTGATTTAAATCCAGAAAAATAGTTTCATTTCCTATGTGTAACAATCGCGAAAACCTAAGAACTCGATAAATCGTCAAAGGCCTAAGGAAATATTGAATTGCTTGTCGATTAATTGCATTAACGGCATTAGGCGCGTGCGCGGAGCGTTATCGGCCACACCGAATGAAAACATCTTGTGAATCACAGTCGTCGCCGCCGCCTGCGCCCGCCGCCGCTGCCGCAACCGCAAGCTAATACGCCGCCTATTACGCCGATATGCGCGAGCTCACGACCACGACACTCCTTCTGCACTTATTACACCCGGCACGTGACCGCTGGCACGTGAGCTATGATTTTTATTGGCCAGCAGCGCAGCGAGCCTATCAGGCAAATATTTCATTAATGAACAATGTTTAATCTTATTTCTTTCTCGCCATTCATCGGATCAACTCCCTTACTACCATTACTCACGACTCAAAAGATATCTCAAACGCTCGACTTCGCTTCGTGCGGGCATTTTCGACGTAGTCTTTTACTAGCTAATGGGAATTGGGTATTAGGTAAGGTACTACATGGTCTACGGCGTCACATTGCCTCACTTAGCATTATCATTCGATATTAATGTTATTAGACGACAATAATTACCACTTAGCTAATTCGTGCGTGTGTACGTACGGTATGTAAGAGCACCTATGCTATTAGTTTGACCTATTACCGGAAAACACGGCGATAAAATAAAAAAACGATATCATTTAAAATTTTGGCTCATTTTCTACTACGTATGCGAGTTATAAATATTGTTTGTAAGTTGTTGGTGAATGCGCCGCCAGCGCCATGCCCGAAAGGAGGTGAGTAGTGTTATGCATTCGGGATGACAGCCTTCGAAGTTCGACCGTAGTTCGGGATAGATACGGGGTGTCACGAGCGATCGATCGGCGCTCGCTCGGCACGCGCCGCCGCCGCCGCCGCCTCCCGACCGCCCCGAGCGGGCCTGTTGCCAGCGGGGCCGCTACGCACCTCTCACTGAATCTAGGAAACGTTCTTTCGCTACTGTACAAAGAAATGTCACTTAAGGCAATGGCTTAAGGTGAAAGCGCTAAATCGATCACTCGCATTCTCTCCTTCTATTTTCATTACGATCGCCATTATCAGGGTTAACCAAAAGAATAACCTAATTTGACGGGAAGGAATTTAAGTGCCTGGTATTACATGAGAAAAGCCATACGAGACAGCACGGCGTCGTTCACGGCGGCGGCGGTGTCTCGGCGACCGGAGGCGGTCACTACAAACACTATGCGGCAAGTGATAGGTCAAAGCGAAGGAAAACACGTTTAGACCCTTACCACGTCCACGCGGTATCGAGTGCTTCCACAAGTGGGTGTATACATAAATTAAAATGTAAAATATTTTTATTTCACTTGTTATTACACGTGAAATCGTCAAATTTATTAAACTAATCTTCTCCGAAGCTAAATACCGTCATACTATAGCAGAAGCTAATATAAGCTAATGTAGCGGTTTCGTATTTTTTAAACCACATACCTACACCGAGCAATCGAGCTGTTTCGGCAATTTAGTTATTTGTGAACCCCATTGCAAAAATACAAGTATGCAAGATCAGGTTAAATTATTCACTTTTAACTGAGATGTTTATTATCGTCTATTAAACGTTAGGTAATGTGTACTCTGTTAACTTAGCAACAGTATGTTTGTGGAATACAGCTAATCTAGTAATCACAATTGTTTTTTACGCTGTGCGGCCGAATAAGCAGTTTGTGTAAAATATCATCGTTTCACTTGACTATTTAAAGACGTATGTAATAATTAGTGTAACGATACAAATACATACATTAATTATTGGGGACCGGGACACAGAGGTCATTCAATATGAAACATATTTAAACAATTCACTGACGCTGTACTGTAGTGTGGCTGTCGTGCAAAAGCACATGTAGTATATAGTTTTATAATAAAAATAATATTATGTTGTAGTTACACTTATAATACAAAATTTATTGACATGAGTACAGGTTTTGCTTATGACGCGCGACCAAATTGACGCAGAAGAAAAATCATTCTATACAATGCCTAAAACAGTCAGGCAATGTATATACAATGCCGAACATGCGTTAGGCAATGTCCTTTGTTAAATATAGGTAAATAAATATAAATAAATAAATATTAGACAACACCACATACCTACGTTGCTCTGATCCCAAAGTAAGTAGCTAAAGCACTTGTGTTATGGAAATCGGAAACAACGACGGTACCACAAACACCCAGACCCGAGACAATATAGAAAAGTTAGTTTCTACACTGACCCGGCCGGGGATCTAACCTGGGACCTCAGAGATGGCGACACCTTGAAAACCGGTGTGCAAGCCACTCGACCACGGAAGGCGTCAAATAGGTCAAATAGGTACACAACACATTACGATAACAGGAAGTGCATATGTGTTAAGAAGAATATTTTATGCACCGCCAAGTGTCACAATAGTTCATCTTGTAAGAATAAGTAGCTAATTAGAAGCGTTGGTAATTAAATTACGAATGATATTTGATTAAGAAAATTCCTATTTTTTAGAACAAAATATTATAATATGTATGTATTATACCTAGTAGCAATAAAAACGAATACTCTAAATTTGCACGCTACACAAATCAAACTCAATGTACCGGTTAAAACTATTTGAACTGGCAACAAATCCAATAAATCTTTGAATAATTTTCGACCGATCTCGGAAACGCAAACTTACGGTTCGGGCAGCTAACCTAACCTAAGCCCACGGGAGAAGGTCGAACCAACTCGGAAACGCGTAACAGAAATTACTAATTAGATTTTTTTGTCTTTTACGTGGGGCGCATTTTAAGTTTCCGGAATGAATAAGAAAAAAGTACTATAAATGGTCAGAAATGAATTTATAGTTTTTCAAAATATTCTCCGTTAGCGTTAAAGCAAGCTTTTTCGTAGGAATAAACCACGGAGGAGTGGCATAAAAAACATTTATACCACTCCTCCGTGACATCTTTGAAACATATTTTTCATACTCTTCGACAGCCTCTTCAGGTGATGAAAATAGTTGACCGCGTAACTGGTTCTTAATTTTTGGAAATAAACAAAACTCACAACCGCATATGAGAACTGGCATTATCGTGGTGCAAGATGATACGGCGTTTACGGTTATTTTTACGGAGTTTTTCAATAACTTCCGGCAAACAAACAGTCGTGTACCAATCACTATTCACGGTACAACGATTCTCCAAAGCAAGCGTAGCCACATGTCCAGTTTTATTAAAAAAAGAAGCAATCATCCACTTGGAAGCACTTTGCACGCGCGCCACTTTGGTCGGTTTCGACTCATCTCCAAAGACCCATACGCTCGATTGCTGCTTTGTTTTGGGATCGTAACTATAAATCCATGTTTCGTTACCTGTTACTATGTCCCACACCAAATTTGACGCCCCTTCATTGAAACTGGTAAGCATGGCATTGCACCAAGTGACGCTATCCGTTTTTTGAGCCTCAGTCAAATTGTGTGCGATCCACCGAGAGCACAGATTTTTCACACCCAAATGTTTGTGTAGTATCGATTGTATTTGACTCATTCCTATGCCTAAAGATGCCCGAACCTCATGGTATGTGACATGCCTGTATGTTTTGATCATCGGCGCACAGCATCGATGTTTTTGTTGTTCACAGCAGTGGACGGGCGACCATCACGAAATTCGTCACTGAGATTCACACGAATTCTACAAACTGCGTTTGAATTCTGCAAACCAGCTATAAATAGTCGTCTTGCATGGTGCTTCATCGCCAAAAGCAGTTTGAAGCTGTTAAATTACACTTAAAACCGTAGAAAATTATATTAGGAAAATTTTCACGAGTGAAATCCATGGTGACGTAGACAACCAATTTCTAAAATGACGCCACAATGTAAAAACTAGCGACAGTCACGTGAAACAAACTGTATTCTACAGCCAAAGAGTTCTATTTTCAAATGTTGTAATTACTTTTTAAATATTGTTTATGTAAATGGCCAGTTCCGGAAACTTCTAGTACGCCCTATGTATTTAATGTTGTGCCAAATCTACGGCTGGCATTCTATACAATGCCTAGTATTCTACGCAATGCCTAAGAAACGTGTTCTATAGAATGCCTGAATAAATACATTGTTGTTAACATATACACTCTTTTTAAACGTTATGTAGTCACTGTTTTTGCATTCGTTTTATTATAGCGTTTAGTATTTATTACTAATTTAGTAGCATTGTTGTTCCTCTGCGACGCGTATTTATTTAAACGAGGAACGTCAAACGAGCGCACAAAATATGAGCAATTCACAAATCAATAACTGTGAACAGGAAAACCAACCACCTTATTTTAATGACACCTTCGGCCTGACGTGATCCTCTCAATCCATCAAAATGGTGTTGGGTTACAAAATTAGTCGTTATCAGATACTACCGTTCTACTAAGTGTCTAGTATTTCTTCCATAAAATATGTGCTCCGTAGATGTTGATTTATGGACAATGTTTACACCGAAGAACCTCTATATAAATGAGAATATTGCCCACAATCTATTATGTAGAGCTAGATGAGCGCCAGCGTGCAATTCGTAGACGGCGCGGGCGCAAGCGCTGCGGGCAGGCGCGGTGCGCAGGGGGCTCGTTCGACGGCATTCCTCGCGTGAATCAGCTGCTTCGTGGAGGTAAGTAACAGGTAGAGTGGACGCCAGCTAACCCATGGCCACCATCGATTTATTAGTTCATTTGTGTACAATTCATTTGTGAACAAAAGTCATCAACGCAATAATAAGTTTAAACCTAACTACTTTATAACTTTACTAGAAAAAAAGATCATATACAAGCTTTAGTTGAAACCAACTGTGATCACATGTATGTATAACCTCCACGTATAACGAGATATCACTGGTCATCTTGCTTAACATTCGTCATTTAAATATATTTAATAAGAAACATGTGACAACATGTTTCTTTTGTGTTATGGATTTAATAACATGTTTTTTTAATATAAGCAGCTGTAGAGCCAAATTTCGGAAAAGTGAAATAATGAAGTACGTAATATAAGGGGGGCTACATACAGCGCTGCGACCCGTAATGACCACGCACATCTCCCTATCCGAAGGAATGTTATCGCCAGCGCACAACTGCCTCCCTCCCCTTCCCCAACCCCATCGTACCGGAGCTCATTACGACCTCATTAAAACATAATGCATCGCCAAATGATGGCGATTAACTGTGATATCTCTATGAAACAAAAAGTGTGCCACTTGGCATATTCGCAGGGAATGGCTAAACGATCTTCTTACAAAATGAGACTTGAGGGATTTCATACGATGAACCTTGAAAAACGTAGGGACGGAATAGATCTTATTTTTCTTTACAAGTTACTACGAAACCAAATTGATTGTCCGATTCTACTAAGCCAAATAACATTTAGTGTGCCTCATAGATACCCCCGATACTCTATCCAACCACTTTGCCCACCTCTTCGAAGAACCAAAATTGGTACGAAGTCACCCATATACAAAATTTGTAACTTGTATAATATAAATAGTGAATATTTGGACGTACATGCAGATTGTTTGCCTTTGTAAAAAAAAAATATTAATATAAAATAGCATATTTGTTGTCTAAACGTAGGTAGTTATTAGTATTTATTTCTAATAATATTACACAGCTGAGTTACATGTTATAAGTTCGTTTGCCATTTTTTTTCCATGAGACGTTTAACTGTACTTAGATTTAAAATTACATTTAAAACCACAAATTGTTGTACCTAGGAAATAAGTCACAATGTAATAGTTGTTGATAAAAACCAAATAAATTAAAAAATATATATTACAAGTCACCAAAGTAAGTCGAGCACTTCAACTACTACAACAGCAAACCATTATCACTACTTAATGGTTTCTTATCGGGTAACTAGTAAGTTTAGAGAGTGCGATGCTGCACAATATCGTGGACACATGTCGTGTTATACCGATATATTGAGGCTCACTCGATCTATTTCGTACAATACATACATATCTTCAGCACAAGCTGTCCTAGCTATGTGTATAAACATCTGTGACTTCAACGTTCTACGATGTTACCAATTCGAGCACCATTGACACAACTGTGCAGGAAGGCACTCGCGCGAATTTCGGCGCCATTGGAACGATCGGTGTCGGTGAGTCACCAGCGAGCTATTTTCGTTTTTAAGTGAGAAACGAGCAATAACGACAACTATCGACGTAACTGGCACAAAAAATTAATTCCGTACACATAACATATTTTGTTTAGTATAATAACGATGAAACTGTTCTTCAGCATTGCAAAAAAAATTGAGCTAGTGCACTTACTATGTAACCATAAAAACTAACAAAAGGCAAGGTAGATATTTTAATGACTATCAAGTGACAACGGGATGAACAAGTCGTGCGCCTGGTGGTAAGCATCACACCTACCCATAGCAGACGCAGTGCCACTCAACTTCAACGCAAAGATGTGAGGGAAACCGCCACTGCAAGGTAGAGTTAGATAAAATCAAATAGGATTTGAACGAACCCGCATGCGCGAATGCAAGTAGCTGCGTCGCCGCCAGCAGCAACATCAGCAGCCGCGGCCGCCGCATGCCGCTCTTAGACCTGCAACAATACACAACACACGTTTAACCACTTTGGCTACATCGCAAACACATCTAACAACCGATAGTGGATTGCCCTACAAATGGTACTGCTTGCACTTGCTGAGTTCACTTCGGTTCAGTTCATAATAACAATCGAAGCAGACCAACAAAGTTTTAGTTCAATATTGTAAAATGTAAACAGTTAAAGAAAATAAACTATTCTCATCCTTATTATTGTATCTATTTTAGACTCTCGCCTCTCCCAAGGCCTAAAAGATTAATTTCGAATTTTCAAACGAGATAGGCGGTATTTCCCGGCAATGGCACAGTCGGCCGGGGTCAAGGACTCAGGTCTAAGAACCGGCGAACAATACGTGCCGTATCGAGCAGGACCGCCTTCTGCATTTGTGCTGGAAGCGGCATGCCACAGAAATCCAACCGTCTCAAGCTGTTAGAAAGGCGGACTGGAATTAACCCATTTACGAACAAAACACTTGAGATTATTTCAGTGGAGGCCAAATGCTATATATCGGTAATCTCGTGCGCCAGGTCGAGATACTTCCGGCGTTTCTCGGTTTCGGCTTTCACGAGACCCTCGTCATGCGGGATGGTAACGTCCACAAGAAATACCCTCGACTGCGATCGATGCAATATCACAATATCAGGCTTATTCGCAAGAATAGTCCTGTCCGTGATAATGGATCGATCCCAATAAATTTTGGTGCGGTCATCTTCGAGTACTGGCTCCGGTGAATACTTGTAATATGGCAACCTCTGTTGCACGAGTCCGCACTTCCGAGCGCGCTCTTGGTGTGTCTAATATTTTGGATGCCTGGTTGTATGTGTGCAAGTACTCAGTGTTAGCAAGAGCGAAACAACCGGAAACAATACGCCTAAGTGACTCTGCGGGACGGCCACATGCCCGACAAATGTCTACTGTACCGTCCTTTAGGATATATTTCCGATAGTTCCGCGTCTTTGCACACACAAAACCTACAGTTTCCCCAAAGAGGTCCTCGAAACGTAGCCAATTATCCTTATTATTATTATATAGTAAAGGTAATAAATAATAAATGTACTTATAAATATAACACAAACTTTGCGCCTGCGCCTGCTCCCGACGTCACGAAACTACTGTATTGTTGTAGTATTCATAAAAATGCCATATAATCATTACGAACTCTGTCGAAGCTACCATCTTACGGGCTTCCAAAAGGGCTGTGCACTTGGATCGCCAGCTTCCACCATGGACACCATGCTCATTTACGGTTCGCGTTCGCGTAACGCGTTCCGCAAGGATCTGTGCTCACCAACCCTGTTCATCCTGCATATCAATGATATGTTATCAACTAGTAGCATTCATAGCCATGCGGATGACAGTACCGATAAATCCTATTATACAGGTTGCACAAATATACACCAGCAAGTGGAACAAAACAGACGGCAACTTGTGTCCAAAAGCGAGACTTCTTTGGAGCAGGCCTCAGAATGGGGCCGACAGAATCTAGTACAATTTAACCCCGCAAAGATACAAGTGTGCGCGTTTACCGCTAAAAAATCCCCATTCGTAACAACGCCAAAGTTCCAGAACACTGCCCTTACCATCTCAAAGAGTATTGGGATACTTGGAGTCGACATAACGAACAGTTCCGAAGTCTTTGGACAGCAAAGCCAAACTGGCTTCAAATAAACTCGGAGTGCTCAATCGAGCGAAGCAGTACTTATGTCTTAGGGTGACGGGCGCAGTGGTAGTGCCATCTTTGCAATTTAAAGCTCTGAGTGTTACTGTCACTGTTACGGACAGGCGTGTAGCTTACCATCAGGCGCACGACTTGTTCGTCCCGTCACTTGAGGTTACAAAATAAAACTTTTCTCCAAGTCACCTACTTTTGTTATATAAAACACAAGTACGGTCCGATATGGAGTATTGCTCGTATCTCTGGGCAGGAGCTCAGGAGCTCCCAAATACCATCTTGATCCAAATGACTTCATCCAACGTAGGGCTGTTCGTATTATCGATGATCCCAAACTAACAGACGGTATGGAGCCCCTTAGCTTACGGAGAGACGTTGACTCTCTGTGTGTGTTCTACCGTCTTTATAATGGGGAGTGCTCTGAGGAACTTTTCGAACTGGTGCCATCGTCTCGTTTCTACCATCGCACCTCCCGCCAAAGGAGTAGAGTCCATCCCCACATCTTAGATGCCTGACATTGTAATACCACGCGGGCATCTCGTTCGTATCTTCCTCGAACATGCAGGGTGTGGAATGATCTTCCTCCTGAAGTATTTCCTTTCCGCTATGACATGGGGTTCTTCAACAAGCATGTTTACAGGCTCTCAAAGGCTGGCAACGCATAGGCAGCTTATCTGATGTTGCAAATGTCCAAAGGCGACGATGACCTCCTCCTATCAAGTGGCTCGTCTGCTCGTTTGCCTCCATCTTTACATAAAAAAAACTAATAATGCGCACTGGGTAGCGATAAAAGTATACGTTGCCGCTTTACGCGAACATTGCTCGCCATCTGCGTCAGTATCGAATCAATAATTATACTAAGATCGATTGAAGATGATTGAACCGAACAAAAAACTGTGAGAATAGAGTTACAAGCTGAATGCGAACCCTCTTTTAAGTCGTGATGGCGAGATGGCAGTATCAATCGGCATGACGACACCCGACCAAATTGCCCCAATGTAGCACCCTTAACCGGCGATGAAGACAGACGGACGAAAACGGGTGAGTCACGCGACGTTTCGGGTCGCCGTGTCGTAGCAGACTGCGATCGCTGACCGCAGCACGTAGCGCCATTGCCTCGGCACTCATTTTCCAATCAAGCAGGCTTCTCAATAGAATAATTCCTGCGCCCGTTCCCACTGTATCCTATTAGCTTTCCGTGTGAAAGTTCGTTGCGAACGTCTACTTGATCTCGTTCCTCAACGAGACCCCGTTTCATGTGACACCCAAATTGCCCATTCGGGGCTTAAATTACTGTACGATAATAGCGTTACTAGAATGAAATACTAAACCGGATGTGAAAGTGGAGCAGTCGCTTCATCATGTATGAATTGCAATTTTGCAATTCTGGTCAACAAAATAGTTTCATTAAACAAGAAACGTTTTGCGATTTTCGTTCACACATTCACCGATCGGTAAACATCAAATAGGAAAGCCGTTAAACATTGGCAATGAGTGCGTACATTAATACCGAGTCGTCGTCGCGGCGTGCGGCGCGCGACGTGCACGACCAATCTCGGTGCAACAACGGGCACGGGGACGTTGACCCGATAAAGTGTCCAAATCTTAAATCGAATATGTACAAGAAGCTAGCGGTGCTGTGTGCCGTGCGTCCAGTGCGCTGGCACAACTAGCACATGTTGAAGGCGGCCAAAGACGCTGGCGCCATCCGATACCGCTCCAATATTCTTTTACGGTTAAGTGTTTTTGCCATCGATCTGTGTCAGATCCGGTGCGGAGGTCAGGAGCAGCTAACACTAATTCTATCTAGGAACGCGTACAGAGAGCCGGTTTTGTTAAATTGTAGAGTATGCAAAACATTAATCGTAAAGTGAACACATAAATAGGAAACAAACAAAATCAGAAAAGGTAGTCTTCACTTATAATCTCAAGCTAGGTATATATATGCAGGTGCATAGAAAACGATATAAGAGATATAAGAAAGTGATGTGAGTATAGAAATTTAAATCTGTCCTCGCCCCTATAACTATAAATCTGACAGGGTGAGTTCATGCTCTCCCGTTGGAGGGACCGTGGATTAATGAAAGAGGCGCTTCCTTCCTTGAAAGAGGAGCAGCAAACATTGATTTACGCGGCGCGTCACCCGCGGCCTCATTCAATCAAATCAAAATACCCACATTCGAATGTACAATCACACGAATGATAACAATATGAAGTGTGCAGTTGTGCAGCATTCGTGACAAGCAAGTTTATTTATTTGCCAAATAAAATAATAAAATAAAAATAAAATATATTGTAATATAATGAAACCCATAATTATCATCAAATTGGAATTTTGTGAACCTCATCGATAACCTCGTCGTCCTAGAGATCGGTTGAGTAGTAAAAGTGGAGCGCTGGCCACTCCTTGTATCATCCGTATGGAAGCGAGTCGCGACAAATTGGTTAAGACTGAGAACGGTGATGGCACGCCGCGAACGGCGAACTACATACACTCTACGTTCGTTTTCGCACACACGGAGATATTTGCAGGTTTGTCAAGCTTTTGAAGCTGCCAAAATCCGTAGCACTGCCTAGCTTTAAGGCCTAGGCCATTAATGGTGAACGGAAACTTTCTTCAGCAGTTTACTTTGTGTTCCTATCTATGTCTGCATCAAATTCGACTTATTTTTATAATATCAAGTAATGGAACGGACAAGTCGTGCCCCTGATGATAAGCTACACACCTGTCCATAACAGTTGCAGTGCCACACAGAGCTTTAAATCGCAAAGATCTGAGGGGCACTACTATTGTGCCCATCACCCTGAGGCGTAAGTTGACAAGTCCAATGTGCCTGTATTTCACCAACACCCTTACCCTTCAAAACCGGAACGCAGTAATGCTAACATTACTACTTGGCTTCAGAAATGGTTAATTGGCAGTACTTAGATGTACTGCCAGTACTTAGATGTATGACTATATAGATAGTTATACAGTTTTCTTAGAGGAGACCCTTGGCTTACAGCAGCGCGTAGAATGGGTTTATATTGATTATCGTAATGATGTAAGGCGTGTCCATAAGTGACGATATGTAAAAAGCAGCCAAGTTATAAGAAAACAACAAATAGTGGTGCGTAGTTTTTACATAAGCCACGAAGTCCGGCTGATTCGTTTTGAAACACGCCACCCCAGTAGGGTGAAAATTTTTGTACAAGGCGTCGCGGATATAATTAACAATACACAGAGCATTTAATGCTACGTTGCAAATAGAAAGAAGGCGTCAGCGGATGGATTTGAAAAGAGCAATCCCTAGAGTTTCTTGCTCGTCCTTCTCAGGAAGGTCAGCACAGTGAACGAGCAGTATTTAAACATTTTACCTATGGAATAAATGATTATGTGACTTTGACTAAAAAACAACTAAGCGCCCGTCAACGTTAACACATAGCTTGAATAATAAGTCTATAATACATATGAGTAGTAGTAGGGAGTAGTCCTTACAATACGCTAATACGTTACGAAGATTATGATGACGTATAACTCGAAAAATATCCCAAAACATTCCATTGATTGGTGACCCTACCGTAATATTTATCCATCCTATCATCTAGACTTCCCATCTCGTAATCCCTAGCCGAAGGAATGTGCGGGAGAGTCAGTAATGACCACAAGGCGCAGTCCGCGCCTCTCTCCGCGCCGCGGGCTGCACCGGTTTCGTGCCCACTTTACTCCCAGGTAATTACACCAGGATTGCATAAATGCCTGCTCACCACACATACCGCCTTTTACGCACGTACCTCGACATACCTCGCATGCGTTTCAATTAAAATTTAAGTGGCTCGTGGGCGCTGTCATTTTCATTACAACTTCTTTCACACGTTTACGGGAATCTCTACTTGAATATTATAAAGAAAACATTATACGTAATCACCGACGAATGAACCAACGTTGGTGTTCTCGTCTGCGTACGTAGTAGTCGATTTTATTTCCTTGTTGTGACTTATGTGTAGATTGCTATGTGATTGTGAGCATTATATTATGCGGCATTTGCGCAAGAATCTCAGGCGCAGGCGCAGCGGCTGCGGCGCTGCAGGTGCTCGGTGTAGCGGCGCGTGCGCGTGCGCTCTTGTCAATGACCCAGTTAACGGTGGTTATGCACCCGCTGTTAACCTAACTTATGTCAGCCATCTTACACACAGCTATCATTCCCGATACAGCCATCACAGTGAGACTTTGCTTTTATCTCTTGTTCACATCTGTCTGTGACAAACATAAATTGCAAGTAAGTACTTACTATTCATCATCTTTCTTTCATTCTACTCACGATTCAATTAATAACCAATTACTAACCGATTGAAGTATTGAGCAGGTAGGATTGTCCGGCGACGGGCATAACGAACGCTCAACAATAAAACAATGTTCGTTAAGAAATCAACAAAATTTGCGCTACTCTAGTTCCCAGCTGACCGTCAATGCGACTTGTCGTGTCCATGACTATTCATCGCGCGTAAATAAAACTCATCCGATTCATCTGGTGACGAGGCCGCGGGTCGGCGGCGGCGGCGCCCGTGCCCTTACCGATGCATTTTCACGATGTACTTGAAATAACATAAAGCACAAACGAACTCAATAACAGAATCAGAAACTTGTTATGGCTTCTGGTAGGCAGTTCACGTTGTCCCTTAGTAACAAACTCATGGTGTACTGTGCCATATTGAAGCCGATATAGCTCTATGGCATTCTGTTATGGGCCACTGCCTACAAATCAAATATCCAATGCCTTCAAAGAGTGGTGCCACATGGTACACCAGGAGCACTGAAATCCACGAATACCTGGAGATTTCAACGATTGTAGAAGTGATGGACGTGATAGACGTAAACACGAATCCTCTCGCTAAAGCACTGGTTGATGGCGGCAATATTGAGAGACTGAAACGACAGCACGCGTACGGTGACTAGGAGAGGCTGAAGCAGTGGCTTCCACGCTCAGAAACGCCAAAAATCACTCAAGCAATTTGATTATAGTCTGGCGAGTGGTTGTAAATAATAAAAAACGGCGATATAAAAGAAGTATAGTAGCAATGACTTAGGTGAAAGAGTTCGTCCAGGGTTGTGCTGCCACCTTACCTATTTCTGCCGCCAAGCAGTAATGTGAGAATTAGTGCGTTCCGGTCCAGAAGGGTAAGGGTGCCGGTGAAATTATAGGCGCATGGGACTTGTGAACGAGGATGACAATGCAAGTGGCCAGTGCCTGCTCCGGCCTGGCGCGTCGGCGTCGGTCACCACCACGCGCACGCGCACGACTTGTTCGTCCCGTCACTTAGTAACGAAAAAAAATAGTAATGATATCCGCCACACAATTACTCATCGCCACCCGTGTAGCGCGCACACCCCTCGGTCTTATGAAATTAGCAAAAACTGTGTAGACACTCTAACTGGAATACGACACTCGCTGACAAAATTGCACCGCCGCCGTCCAACCCCTAGTATTCCGTTTTTCGTACTGTTCGGGATAAATTTGATGGATTTAACATATTGCCATTATTACGACGCATCTACTATATAGGTAACAACGTCCCTGGAACAATAAGCGATTACAAACTTCCGATGAAAAACCCAAATTTATTCGCATGTCTTGCAACTGTTTGTTTATATTCTACTATGAGTCAATTATGAAATCAGATGGGCTTATTAAACCGCTTCTATTGCTGGCCTTTTGTTTTTTTCTACGTCCTGGTGAACGTCTAACTGTCTGGCGCTTTCTGATCATGAAACTGCGCAAACAATAACGTTAAAGAGGGACGCAAAAAGCTATCACCACTTGGTATGAACAACGGCGCGACTATTGCACCGAAAATATTCAGAAATTCTGTAAATGCGTTTCGGCTCTTTCCTTTTCTGATATCACGGGCTCAGATAATGTAATTCAGGCTTTCGATACTTTTATAATTTAATACGTTTCTTTTACGAACTATGTTTCCCAATATTAAGAGTTAAAATTAATAATAGGCCTAAAAAGCTGCGGTGGCTTACAAAAGATCTTAAAAATATTGCAAAACAAAACGATTGTTATATTTAAGGCTCAAAACATCATCGTGTAACAAATAATTCAATACAAATTAATTTAAAACGTAATATATAAAATAGTATCCTAAGAAAGTGCATCTTAAAAGGCCGGAAAATTAACAATAAAATTTACAGACACAATGATAAAAATAAATGCAAACCGACATGGAATACAATTACATCAACAATCACTAATAATATCCATAATAATGACATTAAACAGATACAACATAATAATAGGACATACTCAAACCCAATTGACATTTGTAATATTTTTAACGATAACTTTATAGATTTGACAAAAAAAAACTTGACTCAAAGCCACATGACATTTGTATCTAATTCACTATATAAAAATTCCCGTACCATATTCTTGACACCAGTAAACGAAGGGGAAACGTATAACATGATTATGTCTTTAAAAAACACTAAATCTAGTGGTTACGACAGCATAACTACTGAAATGCTTAAATTGTGCGCCCCTTACTTCTGTCACGCACTTACACATATCATAAATTTATCCTTTGCTGATGGCCTTTTTCCGGAGCTACTGAAAACTTGTGTCGTCAAACTTCTTCTTTGACAATCGACATACATCGTGACTGGAAGGACCACATCGAAATTTGTATGAGACTAAATAGATTTGTTTACGCTCTGCAAAGACTAAGGCAAAAATGTCTCTCGAGAAGCGGCGCCGGCGCTGACGGCCTATCACGACTTCCGTCCGTACTCTGCTACGGTCTTATACTATAAGGCAACTCACTAGATTTAGAAGGAGTGCTCAAGGTTCAGAAGAAGCGTATTCGAGCGATCTGTGGTGCGCGGTTCGATGATAGCTGCAAACCGTTGTTCAGAAAACTAAACATACTGCTTTTGCCATGCATGTATGTAAGGGACGTCTGCGTATTCGTGAACACTCATCCTCAATATTTTAAAACACGTGGTGAAGCAAACCAGAGCTAAAATCATGAATCTTGTACACCACCCTCGTTGCCATAAATTAATTTATGAGAATAACTGGTTCAATATGTGCATAAAGATTTTCAATAGTTTACCAAACGAATTTAAATTACTACACGGACCTACGTTAAAATCACAATTGACAAAATGGCTTATGACACATTGCTTCTATAGTAATAAAGAATATCTAGAATTTACAAATACTAATTTATATTGATTTGAAGTGCAATTAATTTTAGAGGTCATCATATTTAATTCAATTAATATTTGCACACTTGCTTGCAGGTTGAGTACATTGTACCTATTTTTATTTTAGAACTGTATAATTACTGTATTCTAGCAAATAAACGTTTTCTATTCTATTCTATTCTACTACAAGATTGTCCCTATCTACCGACCCTATGAATTGGGGTTTCCAGGGAGCCATCACAGGCGTTACTGGTGGACCCGGACTCTGGATATGAACTAGCCGGGGCTTGTGGTAGCTGCAGAGACGGTCATGTTCATCCTCCTTGGTAATGTATGGCCGAGGCGTCGATCTCGCGCGCAGCTAGATCAACTTAGTAGCGGTTTAAAGGCCTAATGCGAAAGGACGAGAGGGGCATGTGAGTTGCCCTTTAAGTGGAAAGCTATGTCCGGACTCTGCGACTGACTTCTCCAGTACTTCCGGTCCAGCTGCTTAGGAATAATAGAAACTGTATACTATAGATATGCGTTGGGAAGTGTGGAAGTATTTACATTCAATTGCTTAGCGGTGGGAATCGTTAGTTGTGCAATGCACAACGCGAAGTGAGTGTAGTAACAACTCTGGTACCTATCTGGAAAATAGGGAGGGTGCTACGTGCACTACTACTATACGTGCACTGAGGCACTAGCCATTTGAGAACCGGATGAAGCCTGTGACTACGGTCTGCGACGACGTGGTCAGCCACGGGCCGATCTGGGGTCAGGACCTGTGCTTGCACATGCACAGGCTATAGTGCCCTTCCCACATAACCAAGAGGTTGACGGGAAGGATCGTTATCAGATCAGTCCCACTACGAGAGTCATGAAAATCAGCCATCACGATCAATCGCAGACTTGGTATTGTAATTGTAATAACATTTTAGCCCCATATCTTTCTACATTCGCTTTGATTATAGTGACCCTCCCTATCGATCCTTAGGGTGTACGAGAAGGGCACTATAACCTGTGAACTTACAAGGTTCCTGTGAACCTTGTAAGTTCAGGTTCTGACCCCAGATCAGCCAGTGTACAGGGTTGTCACAGACCTCTGTCACTTGACTTCACCCGATTCTCGAGAGGCTATTTTTTCTTTGTCACTAACATAGTTTTTAAGTTAATTTTGGTAAGATACTAACACTAATGGACCATATTATGTTGTTGTCTGAATAAATAATTATATTATTATTATTATTATTATTATAGTGCCTCAGGTGAGCCGTATGTATACGTACAGTACCCGAGGTAGACAGACGCCACGGCCACATGCAACCGGGGCAGACAAACATGTCCGTCTCTGCAGCTCACCACAAACCCCAGCGAGTCCATACCCAAGTCCGGGTCCACCATAGACGCCCGTGAAGGTGTACCACCACTGGCGGATGGCTTGGCCCGAACACTCGCTGAACCCTGGTGTTGCCGTCGAGCCGTAGTCTCACGAACCTGTCTCTCGGGTCGGTAGATAGGGAATAATAGTACAATCGAACTTCTAATTAGGTATTGACTTATGTTGTCGCTCATTTGTCTCTTAATTCCTCCAGTTGTTGTCGCGCATCGCACGACTCTCATAACATCCCGGCACAATCGCGAACAGCTCGCTTGCCTCTCATGTGACACTTTGGTGAAACAATTTATTCCGTAAAGATGTTTTCATTCACATATTATTGGGACAAATTGTAGTGCACCGCACGCAACCGCACAGCGCCAACGTTCAATGTATAACTAAAAATATTTAACACGAAATATAAGCACCTATTGAAATACTGGAGCGCACGTAACGGCAATGCTCAGTACACACAGAAATTACGAAAAATAAGACAGGTAGAGCGTGCTCAAAACTCTTTAACCTTGTTACAAGTAATTCAGAGAATGAATAAAACTCAGGGTTTCGTTAGAGCCATCCAACTTTAGCCGGTAACGTTAACGGCAGCTAATTCCCCGTTGACTACGCCGACACCGCGCAGCGCGGAAGAAGGAAAACATCGAGCGCTCACCACTCGAATGACAAATGGCCGTGTGCCCACGCGCAGTGCAGCGAATGACAATTACACAGTAAACACTAGAAAAGGCCTTCGAGTGAGGACACTTCACAATTACCAAAAAGCTTGAGTTTTCCTTAATATTGCGCAACGTGACAGCTGCCGATACTAAATTGGACACGTCTTTATGACGTTTTGGTTATTAATACATTATTTCTTTGATATATACTACAAAGAGTAAGGCCCGGAGAAATTCACTGGTGACTTGCGCACAGCAAAAACCACGCAAAAACTAAGTCCTAGAGACAAGAAAACTCGAGGGTATATTACTTTTATTTAGTGTAGGCGCACTAAGAATGGACTTTTCGAAATTCTATTCTTAAGAGGATGAAACAGGGTAAAAATGTTTGTATGAAAAATAATCGTATACCTTGAAATTACAAAGATGAAACTTTGCATAAATATTCTGTGATAAAAATGACGAAACCGACATTATTAAAAACTACCCCTAAATAGAGGCGAAATGAGGTATTAAAGTTTGAGTAGGAATTTTTTGACGCGTGGTGCGATTTACTTCAAAACTTTTGTAAATTAATTGTAAAACTAAAAACTTTTTCTATAGAATATCGTATACCTTACATTTGCAAACTTCAATATTTTTTTGTATTTTATTAGTATGATATGTAAAAACAGTACGCGGACGAAATGATGGGCAACAGCTAGTCGTTTATAAATGCAACTGGGTTAACAACAAATAATAATGGCAGACAAAAAAAATGTGTACAATGCTGATTATTATGAAGCAACCTTGGCGATTGCATTTGCGAAGAATAAAATTTAATTGAAAACTAAGTTGGCGCGAAATTACCGGTCGCTATGGACTAACTAACGTATAACTCAGGAAAGGGTCGCCAATGTTCCCTTGTAGTTATTGACTTGCATGAGACGTTAATCGCGAGAAATACCCTCGCAGCTTCCTGCGACGTGCTTCACTTGTACATGCGGCCACGTCCGCTGGGGACATCTAAACTTGCTAATGCGCCCGCGACTCTCGCGCTATTTGTCTTTGTTTATGTAGCCCATGGTTTTTCTCAACCAATGACTCACCAGGTAAACTGCTCAAGAATACGGTGATTCATCGGTTAAGCATACTTTTAAACAGACGGATATGCTCTGCAAACTACGAATCATACGGCCCGCATATTATGTTGATGAACTGCGATTGCCAGAATAGACATAGTAATGACGCACATATTAATTAATTCGTGGAAACTCGTTATTGGCTTTTGAATTCTCATTTTTATGTTTAACTATAATAGTAATTGGGCCGTGAGTTTTTCTAAAATGTATAAAAAGACGTAAACAATAAGTAAAATTTATATTCACCATCACGGCAAACTTAACTTAGGCCATTTATAAATCTTAACAGAAAAACTTCGATTCCTTCGCGCGGTAATTGAACGCGACACGAACGACGCGACGACGCGCTTATTCGCTGCGCGGCATCTCAAAGGTTTAGACTATATTTAGTGTTTGTATTAGATAAAATGGGTAACAAAGTATTAGCTTCGCTTTCATCCGCTCGACCTCAAATTCGGTCAATCATGCCAAACGGTAACATCAATTACGGTCAAAGGTCGCTGGCGAGGGCGATGCGCCGGCGTCTCAGCACGGCCTGTACATATGTTTCGCGCGTGTCGCGGAAGAAGCATGGGCGCGAGTGTAGCATGAAAGTGCGCACTTTCACCTAAATTTGCCAACAGTCAATCATCAAATGTTTGTAAGCTGCTGATCGAACTTACAAACGACATCTACACACATTACACAAAGTTGTAGGCAATGTAGTTTTTGAGTTTGTTCTGGTTAGCTTGCATTAAATCAAACTGTTCTTCGATGTAACCGACTTAGCAGTACCGGCACTGCAGCATCAGCCATCCGAACGCTTGAGTTCCGTTAAATCTGCACTCGTAAATAACGGTCACTACTCGCAACCGATCGAAAGCGGCTCCTTACGAAGGCGAAGGATTCATTTCCCGTCTGGCGTGCTCCCTTGCTGCCAGTAGATTACAATATTGTATGCGCGAGTAACATCACAGACTACGTAATAATACTGCATAACTAATAGTGCAAAACTAGTGGAACTAATTAGGTACATACCCATTTATACTGTCAAATATGATTAGTTCCTTAATTTCGTGTTTTCTGATTGTAAATGAGTGTTCAGCAAAATTATTATCGGATTTACGTTAAAATGAGCCAACTTAAGATCGCCGTCTTTCTCCGTAGCAGATGCTGCGCTCTTACTCGCTCCCAATCGCGTTTCCTATCAACCAGACGTCGGACCCCACCGGCCGGCGGGCGCACAGCCTGCGCGCGTCTCGCGCAAAAATCTTTCTGACGTTAAGACTTGGCCCTATTTGTACGCAACGATTGGCACTAAGTAGCGCACCTGCACGGTTCAGAGGCCACGTCATTTGCAACAGAGCTAAGATTAAACTGCTATCAACTAAACAATGATATCTACAAAGATCAGTAGTCGGAAATCAATTGTTTACCTTTAGGTAAATTTGTTCTCCGCCGAACCTGAGACCTACAAAATTTAAATATACAAAGTAATAGTTTGCGATCTCAAAGTGATAGCAGGCGTACGTTGGTAAAAACGCCCATTGTCCGGTGATCGGTCAGAGTGTGAGTAAAAGTATGTCACGATAGAGTCGCCGACGACGACAATGCCGGCGGCGGCGCGGCGGTTCCGGACGCAGTCTGACTCACTAGCGTTAACGGATAGCTGCTTCTCACGCCCTCTGCGGGGTGACCCAAAACCCTTTTTTCCTATTTCTATGGCCCAAACGCGACAACTCATCCTGCAGAAATATTGTTTATAAAGCGTACATTATATATTCCATACACCGAATAAAACAAAAATAATAATAATGCACACACTCATAGCCCCACTCTAAGGAAAACCCTGTATCGCGGGTGCCATGGACACACACATATGTAGACAACCACAAATTACACTCAAACTCACGAGAGAAATAAATGTAGGCCATACAAATATTTCTCACGACCCGGGACCTCTGCGTGGCAGTCCAGCATGATAACCGTTCGGCCACGGAGGCAGTTAAATGTTGTCAATAATGACAAGACCACACTTCATATATGCCTAATAAAGTGTTAGGCCTAATATTTACATACAATATTTATTTGGCTGAATGCTATTACTTCTAAGTAAAGTTATATTATTTATTAAGGCGATAAAAGCAGTATTTTCCGTAATAAGTTGTTTCCACAAATGATTGAGTTGTAGAAATACGCCTCATATAAACCGCATCACAAACGTTAGGCGTGCGGGCTCTCCAAGAAGCCATCTCTATAATCAGGGTTTAGTTATTTAGGCCTTTCAATGTAATGTATATATTTTTGTGCTCTATGAACACTTTATACATCTGTTTTATACACCTTGACCGCATCGATTACAACCAAAATATGCTTAAAAATGATTGTAATTGCCTTTACAGGACACTTAACTCTGCAATTTTATATACATATATATATATATACCGAGGTGAGTCGTTTCGCATCAATTTCTATGTATTTTACACGGCCACTGTGGTTACTCTAGCATTCCGTATGCCACTGAGGAAAAGATAGAGTGTGTCCGTGCTCCATTGGAACATCACTCCATCTCCAGCACGCTTGACCTGCCACAACGACACACTTCACTGTCCGCCACTACCATTAATATACAAGGTCAAGGTAATCAATCACAAACACAGAGGAAAGTAAAAAGAAAATAATTAGCAATTAAAAGTGGAGCATGGGAAGCCCGACGTGAAAATGACGCAACCGGGTTACGGCTAGACGAGACTTTCACTTCACACTACACGTGTTCGGAGCCGCGATAAGGGTTCAAGAACGATACCACTGAACTTTCTTTTATCTAACGAACCGTTTCATGTAAAAATAATACTGGCTCTATAAAAATAATTACATTATTGGCAGTCTTTACGCACGAACGCTCCGTCGTCGTCGTCGTCGTTACATTAGACAACTAATGCTTTTTAGTCCCTCTGAATATTTATTTATTCTCGTGATTATCCACCCCATATATTTGACTATTAGCTTCTTTATTTATTACATTGCGCAGCGAAAGTGTCATACACTGCTTTTGCCAACAATAAATAAGTCTTCGGAGTCTGTAACATAATTTTATTGTCGTTAACAGTTCCTTTTCATTTCATTCAACACAATGTTTCTGTTACCCGAGAATATAGAGTTAGCTCTAACTAGAGCAAAAGGTACAGCTCGATAGGTTTAATGTAAGACGTAAATGAACAATGAGGTGATATGGACGCCGATGTCCAGCAAGGGCGTCGAGTTGCCCGTTATCGAGGCTCGGATGGCGATGGCGCGTGGCCCAGCGACAATTGCCATTCCGGCGGCGGTGCGCGGTGGCTCTGCTCAGCTTGCAACACCGTGCGGTGCCTCGGCGCGGCTGCCAAGCGTCCACATAACTCACACGTATAACGACTCCAAACCGTCGATTCACCGGGCGCACCGACAATTAAGTTGCGCAAGTATCCGCGTTCGTTCAGCGTGCCTAACTACACTCGGAAAGTTAGTATTCACCCCGCACGCGCACCACCACACGCGCTGCTGCAAATCCGATAATTTTCATTGCATATAAATGTATCTCACACATGTTTCATTGCAATTGATTAGTTCAAAGGCGAGATTTCTTTCATTTATCAGTTATAGCCTTAGTTGCGCAAATGAATATTCGCAGAATACCTGAATTTCGCTTCATTGACGAGTTCAGGCGTGTACAGAGTGAGTCACTTTCAAAGAACTCGCGCCAAGCAATAGTCTATATTATGTATGTGCTCAGAATAATCGAAAACTTTTCTTGTGAAATTGTTATAATCGGGAACAGTACCTTAAAAATGACCGCCCCCGGTGGTCGTGACTATCTCTGCAATCTAATACTAATTAACCACGACCATGAGATTATTTCAGCTATGTAGAGCTCAATATTTTGTAGGTTTATACGTCAAGAGACATGATTTATTGTTATGTGCAATCGTAGAATATCTATAATGGTTGCCGAATTTAGATTTTAAATGGTAAGAGAGCTGGCGAAATTACAGGCAATTCAAATCTTTGCGATTTAAAGCTCTGAGTGGCACTGCAATATTATGGACGGGCATGTCGCTTACCACCAGGTGCACGATTTGCCCGTCCCGTCATAAAAATAGTAATAATAATAATAAAATATTAGTATCAAGTGCTGCATTTGTAATTCCACTAAATAATAAGTCCCTAAGGAAGTGGTAATATTGGCATATTGTTATCACGCACATTGTTTGGTTCTCGGTAGACGAACACCAAAACAATGATAGTTTACTATTCGGTTGAGCGTTAGGCATTGTTCGCCGCTGCCGCCGCCGCCGCCAGCCGACAACGGCAACCAAGGAGATGCACCCTGACTCACGATCATGGAGTGTGACCTCGGTGACTGATTTTTATACACCATACGAAAATGTATTGCGTGAACAATTATGATTCGAGGTGCGAGCCGACAGCCTTCGCCCGACGTGAGTATGTCACGCAGCGCGATCGTTGACAGACCGACGACGGTATCCGAATGGGCTTTACCAGGGCACCATAGAGGCATTAAAATCTCTAATGTAGGCATGACGAAACAACTAGAGGTATTTAAACGTGTCGGTAAAAAGTGTTCGGTACTTCACTTCCATTATTGTAGCTTGAACTTGAACTTCGTGAATCGTATTTCATTCGGCCGAATATAAAGTAATTCAAGACTAAACATATTTCTACAAACATGCTTAACTCGACAGCAGTATTATATAGAGTGTAAGTAATTTACACAATAATAAAATGAAAATGTCCCGTTCACACTTTGTCTTTTATTAATTTTTATCCACATCGATGAACGTATTCAGTAATTGACTTAAGCAAAACCGCGAAACGAGACAGAAATTCTTCAAGTGGCCATTCGCCACATCCAAATGAAATGTAGTTCATTAAACTTAATTTGAATTCAAAACTCAACTAATCGAATCCAAGTTATGGATTGTTACATTTTCCGGAGGGAAAACACCGGCCCGGTAAAATGAATACGTTCATCCTTCAGGACTTCCCGTCCAGTGCGCTTCGCGAACTTAACCATATGGAGTACTTACCGATTCATTGATGAAATGTCGCGGTTCGCAGCACTGGAGGATGCGAGTGTGAGTATGTTCATAGCACAGTCACGTAGCGAACGATCAGCGCGCGGCCGCCATGCCGTCCGTCCGCGGCGAGGGTTGGGACGCGAGTGGGTGGGTGGAGCGCCGGCAGCCGGCCGCACGCCGCCGCCACCACCGCGCCGCCACCGCCGCGCCGCCACCGCCTCACCACGCCAGCCCAGCCACGCTCCTTCGCCGGCGATGCCGCCACCGTCTCACGGAAGCAACCTTCGTTGTACATGACCTGCATAGATCATCTTTTCCTTTTTAGGAACTAAAATTCCCCTGTAATTCATATAATGCAAACTTTTATACTCGCAGCCTTTGGGTCAACTGCACCGTAAAATCTCTTAACGCTCTACGAATTTTGTATAATAACATATTCAGGATTTGTTGAAGCTGCCACGATTTTGCAGTGCATAGGGGATATAAAGATATAAAGATATTTGAATTTAAATATAAACTATCGAGGTTGAAACACCTCGAGGTTGAAAAACGAACCTTCATCGTCTTAAGAGGTATCCGATCAACTGAGAAGTTCAATAAGGTGTAAAAGCGATGACGATGGCCTAACCATATTATTTGTAACCTTTAGTTGCAGACCTCGGTTCAAAGAAAAGGGCTTCCTGACGTTGACGAGATTATTATGCATCCATTACAAATATTTGATTATTTCTATGCGTAATTACAATAATTTATTTACTATAATATCCACGGTACGCTCAATTAATTTCTGGAATAAAGACCGCATTGCCCCATAACAAAAGAAATACCTAGTTAAAAGATCGTACATTCTATAATTTGAATGAATTTTTCAATGGAACGTCAAATTTTTCTCAGTATTGCAAAATTTTCAATTTTTTTTAACATTATGGACATTTCAATTGTACCTAATGTGATTGACATAATTATGATTCAATTATTGTAATTTTACAACATCGTATCCCTGACCCAGGAAAGAACTGCGAATCGAATTCCATGTAACATGTTTCCTGTTTTCTGATTTCCAACCTTCACACATATCAATAACACTTCGTCAAGCAGGCAAAGTCGTATCGCCTAATAGGACTCCTGTCGGTGCTTGGGAAGACACTAGAGAAGATGTTCCTCTAAAGAATCAGACGGCACACCTTGCCAAAGATGAACCAAAGGCAATATGGCTTTGTGCCCCGATGCATCACGGAATACGCCCTCTTTGAGGCGATGGAACACATCAAAGCAGTTTTTAAAGATAAACGCTTAAGCATAATCGTGTCATTGGACATAGAGGGTGCGTTTGGTAGCACATCGTGGCCGGTAATAAAGTGCGAACTCAAGAACAGAGAATGTCCGATAAACCTCATAAGATAGGCAGATAGCTACCTTGAAGATTGGAGAGTCACGGTGAGATACGCAGAGAAAGAATGGACTAAGAGTACGACGAAAGATTGTGTGCAGGGCTCTATAGAGGGCTCGTCTTTCTGGAACCTGCTATAAATCCGCTATTAGATGATCTGGAAACAATGCGTGTACATAGTCAAGCGCTCGCCGATGACATAGTCCTGATTTTTGACGGAGAGAAAATGGGGGAAATCGAGGCAAAAGCAAACGACATACTAGAAAGAGTGGCAAAATGGGATCACAGAAATAAACTCAAATTTGCAGCACAAAATCAAATACGATGATAATCACAAGAAAAATTAATACACAAGAGCCCAAAATAATCGTGAACGCCACTGATATAATAATAGTACACGAAATGAAGATATTGGATCTTACCATCGATTGCAAACTAACGTTCCAAAGTCACGTTGCAAACGTATGCAACTTTTTGCATATGTTTGCGAATTTGAGTAAACAGCTGAGTAGAGCTGCTAATATTTCATTGGGGTTTAAACCCGGCGATAATCAGGACGTTGCGGCCAGAAATAGACGGAAAGGTGGGTGTGGTGTTATCCTCTTGGAAAGGAGGAAACGCAAACCAAAAAACTTAAATTTCAGTTTTCCAAGCCGAAGTGCTCGCCATTCGTGAAGCCACGAAATTAGTGCTAAAATCGCCTGTAACAGACATCGGCATCCTGAGCGACTCAAGATCATCCCTTGAGCTTTTAAAATATAGTGAATGCACCCATCCAATAGCCTTTAAAATCAGGGAGAACTTGCGCCAAATAAGCCGCCACGAGAAAGACATTATTAGATTAGATAAGAGCCCATATAGGAACAGAGGGCAATGAAAGAGCTGACGCCCTAACAAAAGATGCAGCCCTATGTTTAAAGAACGCCTCCAATTATGCACAGTGCCAATATAACACATCAAAAAGTCATCAGGAAGAAAACGGTGGAGGTTTGGAATAACCGTTATAAAGATGGAAATACGGCACACGAAAATGGAAATACGAAATTATTTTTCCCTTATATACGCACGCATACACAACGATAAAAAAATGGACTTGACTCCAATTTGAGTGTAGGTACTGACAGGCCATGGAGCGTTTTCGGAATACCTACACAAATTTTAAAAAAATCCACTCCTAGCTGCATCTGTGATTCAGCATTCTCCATCTGCTCAAATGAAACGCTGGGCTTTTAGCGCCTCAGGCTTCCAGAAAAATAAAATTCAATATATGGTTTCACCAGTATATTTCAAATTTTTACAAAAACAATGCTCAGGGGTAGGTACGTCGGTTAGTTCGCTCAGCGATGACACGCAATGAGACAGCTTAATTTACGAAGCACTAGCGAATGACGTTACCGCCACACGCTCACTGAGCCCGTGACTAGCGTAAACGCACTGGTCTGAGGCGACTAGGCTGCCGTGACCACGGTGACGCGGAGAAGGTAGACCCGCGACTAGGGTAAGCTCAGAGCGAAGGTACCTTAAAAAAAAGAAAAAGTAGGTATATAAGATATATAAATCTTAAGATATATATATAAAGATATATAAAACATCACACAAAAGCTAAATCATAGGAAGTTTTTTTTTAATTACGTAGATGTCAATAGATCTAAGGAAATATGAGATAAGGTAACGTAAAATAGAAATAATATAGAAAATGTCATTAAAATATTAACTGTTAAAATTATAACATGTAAATATTCTGTCACTATTATTACGACTGTGTGCAACTTCTCTCCAAAAGGTACTGATTATATATACGACAGACCCCTATAAAGTCTCTGATTATGTCAGAGGGCCACTGGCAATGTCTCCATTATAAAAATATAAAAAGCACTTCGTCACAGACAGATATATAATAACCTAAAATGACCTGCGCGGTTCTCCGCGCCTTAGGGGGAACCGCAGCTGCGGCGAGAGGGCTCATTGTCTACACGTTGTCGCCTAACCAGCTGGTTCGACAGTCTTCACGGGGCGTGGCGCTACTGTTTTCCCGACGTTACCACCATCGCCATAGATATCAACTTTGTCAAAATATTTATAAGTGTTATTTGATTTAATTGTTATTTAATTTATTTGATAAGTTATTTGATATGATACATTGGGTTTCAAACATCCCAATTGCATCATTCGAGGAGGGAACACCTACACCTTTCTCAACATTTTTGGTTTAATATTTGAAACAAACGGAACACCGTCGCTATCTGGAGTCGCGGCTAGTAGGAAGAGAGGAAATTATTCCATTGTTGTGACGGATGTCAACTCGCTACACGCAATTTTCACGGCTGTTAAGGGGTTCGTTTTAGTCAATGCTACCTTTTGATTCCACCTCCTCGCCTTTGGACAGGCTTGCTGTTGTAATGAATTTGCTCCCTGTGCATCTCGCGGAAGGAACTCAATCAGTTAACGAAACAGTGAAGACAGCTGAACGGTGGCAGGTGCGCTGTGGAAAACGCAATTGCAAGAGAAATGTAGACTACAAATTTGCCGTGGCTTCACAAACGCAATATTGTTGTCGAGGCGGTACGCCGTGGTGGCGTGATCAAAATCAACCTCAGCACCTGTGTTTCTGCCCCAAATATTGTAGGTATAATGGATAGTAATCAGTATTGCTGTACAATACTAGTGAGTAGTGATGCGTTCGTAGATGTTTTACATCAAGTTGCCGATCAATGTACATTTAACACAATGCATCAACCTCAAATTAAATGCAACGTTGGGACTGTTGATTGAGACAGTGCCGCGAACGCTGACTCTAGCAGGCCTTTGTATGTGCGTCATGCAAATGCAGCGCACGCATTTTTTTTATACGTAATTTTATTGTAATAATTTTTCCTATCTTTAATAGAATAAATAAGAAAATAACAAATTTATTTGTAAGTCAATGACAAATAAACAATTTTTTAACGTTCATTTTTAGAATGTCAACAAAGCGAATGCGCTGTCTGAACGTCTCTGTCCTTCATCTCCACTCTGACATGCAATACGCCTAACCAGAACGTAAACGCATGCTCCTTCCTGTGAAATATAGGCGTATATTATGCAGATAAATGGCGATCATGTCAAAAAAATATTATGCAAGACACGAACAAAACAATGTAGAGCACATTTTTTTTCCATTACAGAGTAATATTTTGCAAAAATTATAAAGTAATACAGGTCGTTAGCTAAGGTTAACTAATATAAATAAGGCTTTCGTGGATATCACCAATTACAGGTGTCCTACCACGGCATGGGTTCTGTTTGTAGTCCGGTATTTCGGAACCGTTACACACTCCCTTCATGTCAAGTCGTGACAACCGTACAATAATCGATTGTCATTTGACAAACTAGCAGTATATATAATAATAATAAAATATAATAAATAATAATAATAAATAATATATGTATAATATATTTCGTGGGAGATAGATTCAAAACATTTTAATTCTCAAACAATGGTTTGCAATTTTTCTGTTGACCGATGCCAAAGAGACATTAACCATTTAATCATTCACGAGCTCATTGTCATATATCACAACGATGAGAAAAGGAATGGAGGAGCGAAGAGTCTTCAGGACATCATCACGTTGTTAAAGAAGACCGACCCGACAATGTGCCTGCTTTCGCGACCAAGGAGCTGCATAAGCTGCCCCGTGACACGTTCGACCACGTCGACGTCACCAGGCTGCTGAAGGACATCACGTCCCTAGAAGCGAGCCTTACTGAAGTACACTGTAAATTGGAGGCCTCAGATACACCATCAATGAGTTTTGTGCCCAATTTGTGTGTGTGTGCGTGTGCGTGTGCGTGTGC
>NW_020654810.1:25567617-25594633 GCF_003589595.1 Hyposmocoma kahamanoa | reverse complement strand
GAGTGAGTGTGCGTGTGCGTGTGCGTGTGCGTGTGCGTGTGCGTGTGTGTGTGTCAAACTATTGGTTGAAGCAAACCTCATAATTAAAATTTTGCTACCAGTTTGCCAACCTCTTCTTGCATTCGAAATTATTCAAAGATGAGGAATATATTCGTACGGGTAAAACCCAATGCTGTCCAGAGAGTTGGGCGGTTGAGTTCCCGCCACAATGTGAATTCTAATTCATTTGTGGTGAGAGTACCCACTCAACATCTGTCGATCTTTGTGAAGGAGGAGTTTTGGCCAAAGGGTGTCATGTACCGACGTTTCCGATGCCCGCTACCGGACACCCACGTTGCGTCATATGTCGCAGACAACACGTGTATATTATTATAATAATTACTTATTGGTATTTTATTACATTGTTATGTATCTTAGTCCATAAGGTATCTATTATTGGGCCTTTTTAACCTGAATATAAATATATACAAAAGGTCTGATGGTAGGATCTCCGGTCCTGAGCAGTCAGAAAGTGTGAGATGCAACCAGTGACCAGACCCCGAGTCCTCGTCTCTTGTTCACGTAAGCTCCAATGGCACGAGCTCTGCCACCAGAGCAGTCAACAACCGCAAAATGCTTAAATCACGTATATTTTCTTGTACCCTCCTAGTCCTGCGCCACACCGGTGTGCCCAGGGTCTACATACATTTACCAAAAACAATTACTAAAAACCAATTATTATCTTTACTCAATTTGTATTATGAACCATGTCTTATAACAATAAAATTAATATTATTTTTTATTTGAATGCTTGTCTTAACGTGACAGTCCGTCACTCGAGGGAAATGCTAATTGCTAGAGCTAATGGGCCATTTCCGAGTACGTCGTGTGTGGTTCGCAGAAGTACGGCAAGCAAGAATTGGTAAGATTCCTGCAGTTGCTCACTCATAACACGTTCGTTCTTATTCAGACTCGTTACCCTTATTCAATTCGACACGGTTCTAAATCTCCACCGACGCGCCTTTGAGTGAATCGTGTTGGTAAATTGTTTAAAATTGACACTTAGAGGAATTGGCTAGTGTTATTTACTGCGTATAATAGGTAAGATATGTAACTTATAATGATTGTAGGTATATTATTATTAATCATTCTTTTAATAATTCGTACTCAAGTCGCAGTTGGCTAGATTTTTTTTAATATTCGTAACTCCTTTTTTTACACAGACGCAGGCTGTACAGAAGTTTACAGTAATATAATTCTATTTCCACATTGCTTTTCGACCAAAGTTAGACATACAAACATAACGAAAACACCATACACTGAATAACAATATCAGAAAGTGTTTTTATGCAATAACAATTTAATAAAGTTGCCGAAAGTTAAAGTGAAAATTATATAATTATACTTAACTTATTACATTTAACACAAACAAGCGAAAATTGTAATGACATGGCTAAATAACAAATCAAGCAATTTTATTTTAATTTGTTAACGATTGTTTTATTTTACGGAGTCTGGTAATTTGTTAAAGAAATATTTAGGGACTAACAGAAATACTGTCTTTCCGTAAAATACCTTTTTTAGGGCGCCGTTTGGACCGTCCGTCTGAATAGGTACTGCTACTAAAATTACTTAGGTTTTGTAAAATAAACATCTCATAAATCATAATATATTATATAGGTATAGAGCGGGCGTCAGTAGGGTTAAAATACCGCTGACCCACACTCTCGTGTGGCATGTTTCCGGTCCCAACACATTTCTTTTGGCTTTCATCGTAATCTTTATCCTTCGTCGTAAACATCTATTCAGTTCAAAGCTCGCGGCTTTATTGATTTGCATAATTTTTGTCTTATATCTATTGTATATAAGACAAAATTACCTATGACAATAAACATTACAGTACCAACAACCCACTACTGGCCTAGTTACGTCAGGACTATGTAAAATAAGTACTAACAAAATGCATGTTCCGTCCAGAGAGGCTTCACTGCAACATTAGTTAATAATGTTACTCTTTGGATCGCATCGAGTGTATCATTTCCACATTACATTCACGTGACAAATAAAGCTTGTTCTACGTGCACGAAACACGCCGCCTCTATCAGGAAAACCGCAATTATTTTTGTAACACAGATGTACCTACACGATTCATAAAACTACAGACCGAGCGTTGCTAAAGCACTTTACGTCAGGTAAGCCGTAACTTACAATGTAGGTTAGTGGTAGTGGAGCCACTTATCCGACACATACGAGAGCCATAAAAGTCCTCTACATAGATCCCAAATTTACTGTTCGTCCGTATACCATTGCCCCCGACATAAGAGCACGTAAAGTACACTAAACTTTCCGCTGACTTTTGAAACCACGTTCTGGTAATTTGCAAGTGAAAAAGTTCTATTGAGTTGATGTCAGAAGTTCCAAATCTGGATGTATCTATGGACAGTCGACTGCGCTTCGAGCAGCACGTGGCCAAGGTAGTGCAAAATTGTGTTTTTAGACTAAAGGCCGTATATAGGTAATATATACTCAACTTTTTAAGTGTAGACCTGCGAATTCACTTAAGTGAATTCCTTATTTATACTCTCCAAACTTAATTACTGTCTCACTGCCTTTGGTCCGTATCCTTTAGCAAGAAGAAGTGCAGGCTACACCGGAGAGTGCAAAATGCATGTGCACGATTCTGTTTACCACCCAGGGGCGATGTGGCGCCTTTTCTGAACAAAGTTTGACACGATTGCAATATATGGACGCCTTCAATTCCATCTGGCTTGGTTGTTATTTAATATCGTTCGGTTTCATGCATGTACCTGGTTATTTGTGCGTGAACGTCACTTGATCGGATGATCAAGATCAAGATCGGACGGCAAACTCTCGCTTCAAGGCAACATCGACAATGGTGTGTCTACTTGCAACCCCTCGGCATAGTGCTGTTGCATTTAAAGAAAGTTTCCGATACTTAGCCACTAGTTGTTGGAAAAATCTTTCTCCTCCTATCCGTAACACCGTCTCAAAATGATCTAGATCGTGTCTGTCGTATGTTTTTGTCTTGGAAGTGAATAAAGAATTTATCTATCTATCTAAAAGGGCGCCTTTTTCTTAAAGCGAGTCGCCGGAGGAGAAGCGGAAAAGCTGTTTTGGTATTAACCTAAAGATATTAAAAGTTGCTCAAAGGCTTTCGTCAGCCACGTCAACAACTAAAAGCGGTCACGATTCATTAGTACGTTTATTCATTCTCCCGTCTAGCGGTCGTCAGGTACCTCTCACGCAGGTACTTTATGCAGGTACGTAGGAGTATATCGGAGACTCATTAGTAAAAAAGCAGCGTCCTAAAGGAAGCTTATTTTGCGATACTGCCTCTGTTCAGTATTTACTTTTTCTTTTTATATAAATATATAATCTGATATTACGAACAAAGAAAAACAATAAATTAATAAATGTATAGGATGTAGGATGCATTGGAGTACCGTCTTACAGTAGAATGTGTACTGTTTGTCATTATTGTATAATACCTACTCACTGCATGCACTTTAAGTAAAAGTAAGAACTATCTAGTTATCTATCTAATTGGCTAGGTAGATAAAACACACACAACTGGGAAAAACACCTTCCACTTCCTACGTAAACTCGGAATGTCATAGTGTTCTCGAATTTTGCCCTGACAGTGTTTATATTATCGTCAAAACAGTTGCAAAGTTATAAACACGATCGTTCTCAAAACCTTGTTGAAACAACTGCTACAAATTTCTCAAAATTCAGAATTCTAGAACAAAGAAATGATGGTTCTAGAACAAATATAATTGCGTATTACCTCCTTACTAAAACAATAAACACTTTTAACGAAAATTAAAGTTGTTAGCGTAGCAATAGTAACAGTACACAACAAACGAACAATTGTCATTTTATATGCCATTGGTTCGTGCTTGGGATTGTCCAAACGGGTGCGTGGCACAAAATGGCGCAAAGTTTAGTAGCATAAGAAGTGCTCAGCTGTGGGGCGCGGCCGGAGTCTTCGATCGATCGCAGCCTCCGCCCTTGAGAGGGCGCTGCCGCGGGCCACCTGGTGACCTGTCCGTATTCTTAAACCCCTCGCAAGTAAGATATTCAGTGATATTCGATATTCATCAACTTTAAGTTTGACTCACAACGCTAACATAAATGTGTCGCTATACGTAACTACATAAAACAACTGAATATGTATGTGCACAGTATATGTATGTGCACAGTATACGTACATAAGTGTTGGGCATAAACTATTATAAAGGAAGTGAAATTTAGGCAACAGTGATATTTTGTTAATTATTTGCTTTTTAAGCGACTTCATTTTCCTAATAAGTAAATAAATATTAGACAACATTACATACATACGTTGATCAGATCCCGCCCTAAGTAGCTAAAACACTTGTGTTATGGAAATCGGATCGAACCCGGGACCTCAGAGATGGCGACCCCATGAAAATCGATGTGAAAACCACTCTACCACGGAGGCTGTCCATGCATATACTACCAGAATATATCTAATAGAGTAGTGTCAGACGTAACGCTAACGGTAGGTATATATATGAACAATGAAATGCGTGAATAATAAGATAATTAGGTATTAGGAAATATATATAGCCAAGCCAAAAATCATGCGATATTCCTTGCGTTATACAATAATAATGCTGAATGGGATGTTGTATGTGTTTGCGGTGCATGCAGTGTCGTCATTTTTATTTGGTTCAAATATTCGTACACGTTCGTTTACACGCGTAATTTCACAATGACAAAATCTTTGTCAGCGAATCGTGGGTGTTCCCCAATATTTCATTGGAAAAAATTTAAATAACAACAACGAAACGCGCTCACCCAACTGTAAATAGTAAATAGGTGGATATGTTCATGATAAAAAATCCGTAAAAGTACGCAATATGAGCGACTGTTACCGTGTTTTGTCGGGTCTATAAATACATTACTTCAGGGAATTTACAAAGTCCATTACAATTTCCATAGGAAATATTAGCTACTAAAAAGCAAGTAAAATTTAATAACAAAAGTACCTGTCCTTCTCAAAATACACTCGTATTTTTAACCGACTTCAAAAAAAGCAGGACGTTCTCAATTCGACTGTATTTTTGTATGGATGTCACGCGAGAACTCATTTAGGCATTTCTGAACCGATTTTGATGTTTTTTTTTTGTTGGAAAGAGGGTACCTCAGTAGCAGTCCCATTTAAATTTGAAGAAAATATTCCACCTGTAAGGGTGGCAAACTAGGGGGAAAATCTTCTGGTATCGATTTCAATAAAAGTTGACAAATAGAGACAATACTGAATGACCTTATTTCACCAGGTCAGGCGTAAGCCAGGGCAGTAACCTCGAGCCGCTGGAGTTCATAATAATGATAAACGATCTGCCGAAAGTTGTTAAGGACGCCAAATGTTTATTGTTTGCCGGCGACCTTAATCTGTATTTGCCCATACGAAACTCTGAAGATTGTGTTAGACTGCAGGAGGATATTAACAGAGTAGTGAATTGGAGTAAGGGACACCAGTTGCAATTTAACACCTCGAAGTGTGTGACAATCACTTTCTGTCGCGCGCACTCGCCTGTCAGCCATAATTACGAGATTGAGGGGATTACTATGACTAGAGTGACTGAAGTTCAGGATTTAGGAATTGTACTGAATCACACCTAACCTTCCGAGATCATATTATTCGGGTATGTAAAAAAGCGTACAGGAATCTAGGTTTTGTTCTTCGTAGGGTTCACGGCTTTACAAATATTATAGCGATAATCGCCTTATATAACACCATGGTTAGAAGCCAGCTTGAGTGTAATGCGGTCATATGGGGCCCGCATGAAGCGAAATACGTGGTCATGTTGGAGAGGGTGCAAAATAAATTCACTAGGTACCTCTATATGAAACAATACAGCGTTTACCCATATTACCCTCTGATGCACCCAAGTCTATTTGTTTTAGGAATGGTTGGCTATAACACACTTAAAGTCAGGCGAGAACTTGCACTAGTATCCTATATTTTTAAACTTTTTAGAGGAAAGATTTCCCATCCGGACCTTTTGAAGCAAATAGGCATGTATGTTCCGGACGGATACGTGTGGCGTCGGCGACGGCCTCATCTGCTGACCGTACCGCGCGAGAGGACCAACCCGCTGAACAAGGCGCCGTTGACACACGCGCTTCGCATTCTCAATTTGGTGGCCAATAACGTAGACATATTCTTTTGTTCTTTGACTGAACTCACAATGGTAACTTTGTTTGTAATATGTTATGAAAATATATAGATTAGTTATAGGCAGATATTTCATATCGCTGTTATACTGGGAAAAACAATTATTTCACAAAATATCGACTTTGAAATAAATGCAATTAAAATTTCACTGTGTCAAAAATTGTTTTATTTTCACAAATATCATCCCACGTTAATTTGTAACGGTGATTCTACATTTTATGTTTTACTGAAATTTGAAAATGTTTGCATTTTACAGCAATTTTGTCGCGTTATCCTAAATTAAGTAATATTCTATGTAAATTCCAGATAATTGGTTTTCGTAGTATAGCGACGAATGTAGCTTACTATTGCATTAGGTAAAATCCTGTAATTATAGTTTATAAGTATTGATAAATAAATAAATAAATAAATAATTCCACGAACTTTTGAGATCGGTTTTTTAGCACTCTGTTCTGAGGTTATTATTCTTTTTTGTTTTTGGATCAACATCCTTCAATTAAGTCTTCATTTCAAATTTCGTATCTTCCTACAACACATGGTACAAACACGTACAAACAATCCGAAGACTCGCTTAAATAAAAACACAAATAAATAGGGCGAATTGCGGAATAAGCCTATAATCTATTATCACAATACAAAGCTCAGAGAAGTAGGTCAAAAAAACTCGGACGGCATGAATACATGGCTTAGAGCGGGCTATTAAACCTTGTAGGCCCCTCCTCCCGACTCCCGACTCTCCCGAACCCAAGAAAAACAACTTCTGCTTAACCTATTTCCTTTGTGCGCATTCACAGTTTCGTTCTCTTCGCACAAAGTCACACTTGACTGTTTTTCCAATACGGAGAGTCCATTTTGCAGTGAATCGTTTCGCAGTATACATTAAAAATTGAAGAACCAAACTCGGTTTACCAAGGGGTGGTAAAGCTAAGAACATTTCGCACGGGGTTACAAAATACGATAACAAAAATATTATTATCGCAGTATACCTACTTACCTACATAAATTAAGTATCCGTTGTTGTGACGTAACGTTCAGTTTTCACGAAGTTATTTCGAAATTATTTGCTGGATTCCAAATTTCACGTTCCATATGTCATTTTCGAGAACATTTTAAGTTACATCCGTTATTATTGTAAGAAATTATACTGGGTGTAATCGTTAAGTGTGCCCAAGCGATTCTTCCGTAAATATATGAGATATTAAAAACCTTTAAACTGATATCGAAAGTACGTTACCGGATGGGTAAAACGAATATAATAACTTTTTTTAAATAAAACTAGAAATATCCAAAATTTTAACGTTTAACTCTCTCATGCGTTTAATATGACATTCGTAGAGAGGCTTGCAGAGAAAATATTTGCTTCCGAGTCTCCTTGAAATGCGTAGGGATATTTTGAACGCACACATACCATCACGCCTGTCTCCCTTGCAGAGACTACGTACTGCCATTCTCTACGCATATCAAGAGCGACCTCTTTCGCATCAATCTTTTCATACGTTCGATTTTTCTTGATGCTTGTGTCGTAACCTTTTCCAAATATAAATGGCGTATATTTGTTTTTGAAACAGACCAAACGTTTCGGGCCTTTTACAGACCGCACGGCAACGGCTGACCATCGGCTCACTCAGTCAGTCTACGAATGTACGCGATTTAGATCCCAAAAAAAGTTTCATTTCCTATAAATAAATTATTTTCATTAAGTAGATATAAGATTTTAAAAACTGACGACTTCTAACTTTGACATTCATTTGTTTTCGGATTGGTAATCTTTTGCATTTGCTTCTAAATGAAACATAAACCTAGTTTGAAATCCGTTTATTTTTTTAAGTGTTGCGTCTGTTGCCAATGACTACAAGCAGTTCAGGGGTTCAATGTGTTTGTTGATGCCGCAATAGCAGCTTATATTACTTGTAGCTTGTCACTGTATTCAGAAGATTTATGATTTGATTACAAATGCTCTGACTTTACTTTTTATCGAGGAAATGGGTAAACACTTGTTTGGTCTGTGAGGTAAATATATCACTAACGAATTCCTCAATTTTAATTTGTAGACAAACTTTTGTTTCACCATTATGTTGATATGTTTAAACCTTCAAACTAATCGTTATCTTTTGCCACTTCTGAAAAATATCTAACTGTTTCACACACAAATAATAAGTAAATAACTAACGTACGCACACATTATAGCCGCACTAATGAAACCCTGTATCGCAGGTGCCATGGACATACACCCAGACAATCACACAGTACATCCAAACTCACAAGAGCGATAAATGTAGGCCATACAAATATATACTCTGCGTGGCAGACCAGCATGGTAACCGTTCGGCCACGGAGGAAGTTAAATAAAAAAAATATAATTATATCCTCTTAAGAATGTCAATGGTTGCTTTGATTCTAGAACTATCGTTCACATCGACTACTTGAAATCTCGGCTGCCTGCTGTTAATCACGACTGGACGCATTAACTGCAAACATGCCTCCTATACATCGAGAAGTACTTAATAGAAATTCACACTCATCTTCTACATGCATACATTGTTGTAACTTGCCCGCAGTACTGACCCATTTACGCCAAATCTGTGAAATGAAAAATATTGAAAAATGAGTACGTACTACGCGAATACTCCGAACTGCAACGGGCACCGCGCATTGAGGCTTGCAGTATCCTGCAAGCTCCGTACCAATTTATCTTGACTGAAACTTATGAAAATACACTACAGCAAATATGTATAGAATATACATATAATATACGAGCCCTATATCCTATATGAATGTAAATAACATAAAGTACTTAAACATTATACTACGATAAGGGTGTATTTCCACCGGCGAGGCGAGACAATTTTTAAAACTATATATGTTGCCTGCGGCACGTGGTCGGTCTCTGATTACGGGGTGTGCTTATGCTTGTCGGTGGCACAGTAATTAGTAGAAGTGTGCCTTACATTTTGAACAATTGTGAAATCTTGTACTCGTAATTTAGTCTCCGTATACTACCTACGTAAGGTGGCGTGCGGACGCTTCGGGCTTCGTCCTCCGCTAGACCTCGGCCTACGGCCTCGGCACTCAAGACTTTAACAGATTGAACATAATGACGGCCATATTGAAAAACGGCAAAAAGTAAGTTTTGACTGCAAATTATTATTAAACAGCCATAATCTCAAAATAATGTGGTGATCTCCCCCACAAGCCGATTTTCAGCTGAATTAGAGCAAATTTCTATCTGCCGCCAAAAAGTTTGTATGGCAGCCATATTGAAAAATGGCGAAAAGAAATTTTGACCGAAAATTATTATTAAACACCCATAGAGACACCCACATGCCGATTTTCAATCGAATTAGAGCAAATTTTCATCTGCCGCCAAAAAACACTTCTATGGCAGCCATAATGAAAAATGGCGATAAATTAATGTTGATCACAAATTATTATCAAGCACTCCTAGAGACCACATGAGAACTTTTAAATGGATCAGAACAATTTTTATTCTACTGCCAACAAACGCTTGTATGGCGAACCATATTTGAAAATAGCGAAAATCCAATTTTGAGGACAAATTATTATCTGGCACTTCTGGAAGCCTCCACATGCCAATTTTTAGCTGAAACAGAGCGAGTCTCTTTCGGCAGCTATTTTTTCACGGAAAAATCGCTTATATGGCAGCCGTATTAAAAAATGGCGAAAAAAAACTTTTAACCCCAAATTATAATTAAGGACTCCTAAAGACCCCTGCATGTCAATTTTCAGCCGCATCAAAGCAAGTTTCTCTTCGGCCGCCATTTTGGATTCGCCATCTTCAATTTTTTTACAATTGAACAAAAACAGGCAATTGACCACCCTCTATAACATTTCTTCCAGCACCTCCTACCTATCTTTAATAATTTCCATGATAGAAGGCTTTGAAATTTGTGTGGCAGTCATCTTGTTTATTTGAATTTCGAACATTTTTTACTTTCTGCGGAAATTGACCAAGGCGTATCTCATAAAAGTGCATAAAAATTCCCCCGATGTATTATAGTTTTTGCAGGCCGTTGATCACTCGTTTACATTTTCCACATTCAAGTCTTTCCATATTTGATTCTTTGCCTTGAAGCCTGTCCGCGTACAACGGTATAATTTTTTTCCTCCATATCGGGAAGTATGCGTTCTATTTTTCTAAGTGAGTCAGGATTTGTAGCTTTATATATATAACGAGGCCTGTACCCCACCTACGGTGGGGTCGGGCTCGGCCTGTGGCGCGTAGTCGGGTACAGTTTACGGGGTGTGCTCATGTTCTTCGGTGGCACAGCAGTTAGTACTATGGGCGCTTGATGAGGAGGTCGATTCCCGATTTGGGCCAATTTAAGAAACGAACATTTCTAAGTTGGTTTTGGTCTGAGTATTCTGGATTATCGTTGTTTTGTATTCATAGTACAGAAAATTCGGCTGTAGTTTGGCATTTTATCCCCCTAAATACTTCACTTTGGCATAGCTTTCAAGAAAATTGAATCTAACAGATATGGTTGAGATACAACAACGCTATAATAAGTATCTCATTTCCACTACATCGGAAAGTATGCCTTACATTTTTACAATTGTGAGATCTTGTACTCGTAATCTATTTATTACGCCTCAGTATATAATTACCTCCATACGAAGGCGTGCGGACGCTTCGGGGTTCGCCCTCCGCGGACCTCGGCCTGCGGCCTCGGCACTTAGGACTTTGTTTTAAAAATTTAAATAGCTCTTTAATGGCGGCCATATTTAAAAATTACAAAAATATATTATGACCACTAATTATTATCAAACAATCTTAGAAATCCTTTCGTGCCAATTTTCAGTCCGAGCAAAGCAAGTTACATAAATAAATTACGGCTATATCAAAAAACAGCGGAAACAAAATTTTTACTCCTAATTATGATGCCATATCATTTTCAGTCGAATTAGAAGAAATTTGTATCTATCGCCAAAAAAGTTAGTATGGTAGCCATATTGAAAAATGGTGAAAAATATATTTTAACTGCTAATTATTAAACACTCATAAAGACAGACAGATTTTTCAATCGAATTAGTGCAAATTTTTATCTGCCGCTAAAAGAGCTTGTATGGCGGCCATATATAAAAATGGCGAAAAACCAGTTTTGATCACAAATTATTATCTAGCACTCTTAGAGACCACACATACCAATTTTCAACGAAATCAGAGCAATTTTTTTTGTCACCGACGAACGCTTCTATGGCGACCATATTTGAAAATAGCGAAAAACAAATTTTGACTACAAATTATTATAGGAATGAAACTATTTTTCCGGATTTAAATCGCGTATATTTGACAACCGTGTCAACCGTGACCATGGGACCTGTAAAGGGCCCGAAACGTCGGTTTGTTTGAAAAAACAAATATACGCGATTTAAATCCGGAAAAATAGTTTCATTCCTATGTGTAACAATCGCGAAAACCTAAGAACTCGATACAAATTATTATCCATTTCTAGTGGTCTTCGCATGCCAATTTTCAGTAGAATCAGAGCAAATCTCTTTCGGCAGCTATTTTTAACGAAAAAAAAAACACTTATATGGTAGCCATATTAAAAAATGGCGTAAAGAAATTCTTGACTCCAAATTATGATTAAGGACTCAGGCCTTCGCATGCCAATGTTCAGCCGGATCGAAGCAAGTTTTTCTTCGGCCGCCATTTTGAAATCGCCATCTTGAATTTTTTTAACCCAGGCAGTTGACCAGTATTACCCTCTATGACATACCTTCGAGCACCTCCTACCTATAATAGTTTCCGTGATAGAAGGCTTCAAAATTTGTATGGCGGCCATCTTGTTTATTTGAATTTCGAACATTTTTTACTTCCCGCAAAAATTGACCAGGGTGTATCTCATAAAAATGCACAAAAATTCCCCCATGTATTATAGTTTTTGCAGGCCGTTGATCACTCGTTTACATTTTCCACATTCAGGTCTTCTCATATTTGATTCTTTGCCTTGGAGCCTATCCGCGTACAATGGTATAAATATCTTTTTTCCACCATAACGGGAAGTATGCGTTCTATTTTTCTAAGTGAGTCTAAACTTGTAGCTTTATATATATAATAGGTGGTAGAGATTTATGTCTAATAGAGACTTATTACAGGATTTAAGTATTAACGTAATCCGTTTATATGTAGATTATATATTATAATACAATTGTATAGAATATAATCTCTTAAATAAAGTATCAACACTATAATAAAAGTATGTATAAAGTATATATAGTATTTTGTTTGCTTTTCTTATTTAAGTAACTTCTGTATGACACATCCAGTCACAAACCATCACGAACCACTGAGTCCAAAGACAAACAATCTTGCCCAGGTTATAGAATACCATAAGTCAACTTTAAGAATACTAAGTCTATTGATACTCAATTCCTTGATCACTTTAGAGTAACTATTCTATACGCATTGGAAATCATTTCTCCATACTAACTACGCTATTAATACTCTTAAGTTATTCTGTATAATTCCTTTTGCTCTTCTCTATTGTACCTAATTATAAGTGAATTCAGCCATTTTCGAAGTAGCGACTGTTTAGTTACAATGTGTAGAAATTAGATTCAACTTTGATTTAGACGTCACAAAAGTGTTACTAATTATTACAATGTATTCATTTCTGTGTAGGTAAGTACCTTCCAACACCAAATAAAGGCCACAGCTTTTTAAAAGTAACTTCAAAGTTTTAGGAGCCTTATGTAATTTTCCGAAATTTCATATTAATTTGGTGCATTGTAGGAAGCGCAAGATTTTTTCATAGTTTTCATGTAAACGTACCTTCCCGATATAGCTTAATCCGCACGTATTTTTCTGGTATAGGTATTCGTGCTTCCACTTCCACGTGTAAACTTTATTACTGATGTAATTTATTAATTGGCCATGTTTTATTTTATAAGTTTCTCCATTTTTATCTTTCTAGTCTACGAATGTGCCTATAAACGGAGTTCAAAGAAGCATGCATTGGCATTCTTAAAATTATAAGTTACCTAATTAATATGTAAAAAAGTGCACTATATTCTATCTTGACGTGTTCTGGAAGTCAACATTGATAATATGACAAGATCTAGTACACTATAACTGTGTAAAGGCCATACTCGTAAGTCTATCCTAAGTCACACTAAAAACCTTTTTTAATCATTAAAAAGTAACTACCGCGTTTGCATTAAGATTTTAATTTAGATCTTATTCATATATTTATAAGTTTTAAATTAAAATCTAACGCAAACGCGACAGTTGAGTTTACATATTTCAAAACTTACTCATGGTCCCAGAAAGCAATTTAATTCCCATGACGCAGTCGAAAATTACTTCTAAATTCCCGTTCCCCATTCTTCCACAGGAAGGATATTATGAGCGTCCAGCAAGATGGCAGAAGTGTAATGTAATGTAATAATAGCAGGGGTGCATGTTTTGATTCAGTAAATATTTATACTTAAACTACATATGATATTTTCATTGTGGGATTGTTTTTTTGTTGCTTAAAATCTCATAAATATAACAGCAATTTCGTTCTATAAACTCTTTTATTATTAATTATGACATAAAAAACACACTGATGGACCTACACCGATTCGATACACCATATTTGAACTCCGGCAATCTACTTCCACCAAATATACAAAGTAAATTTTTAATTACCTTAATAAAACCATCCATGTAGGCCACTTAATGTTACAACTTCTGAGTATTTATTTTTACATTGACAAAAACATTAATTTCAACACGTCAAAAATATACAAACCATTCATAATATAATATTTCTACGTATGTTTATGCATTACTAACGTACGTACATTATATAAGTATTATACCTACCGTATATATATCGCAAATGAAGTCAAATACTTTCGTAACCCAAAACTGTCGAATAAAGAAAACACGATTTTAAAGATCAAAAAATAACTGAATGAAACCAACAAATATTACACTCGTTTATAAAGGGATAATTAAATATGTATTATGTGTGTACAAATATAAATAATCACATTACAACGGTATTTATCTGGTTTCACGTCATAACATTTTTTAATATAAGTAGGTATGTACTAAGTGTGCAAATTAATAAAAAAAGAAAATGGTACAAAAAAGTCGCTGAGGACAGGATTCGAACCTGCGCGGGTAATACCCATTGGATTTCAAGTCCAACTCCTTAACCACTCGGACACCTCAGCTGTGATCGTTGATGCGAAATTAAATGACACTATCTAATTTCGCCTGTCTCTGTCTAACACTACGTAACGTTAATGTTATTTTTCTCATAGCGCTCTTCAATCTTAAACGTAGCGCTACATTAATACATTCCATGTAACTTTGTTACCAATCCTCGCAGTTACGCACACGCAACATTTCAACAACATTGGTAACAATTGAACTCTGATACGAACGTTAAGGACTTAAAATCCAATGGGCACTAAGTTCGAAAATTCGTCTTTTGTACGTTGAGAATTATTGCTTTGTACCGAGTTTAACCTAAACTTTTTTTTAAATAGCTAAACTTATAATTGTAAAAATTTACTATTGGTATTAGTGTCTTCAGTAAAAACCTTAGGCCTTGGAAATTTCCGGTATATTAAAGAGAAAGGTCACTAACATCATAATAAAAATAAGTTGAACTAATTGTTAAACATTTCATCTGATAATTTTGTCTTCGACGGTGTCCGGGCTCCGTCACTCGCTCAAGGTTATGCGATAAGTGCCTACCGCTGAGTGCGCCGACGTCGGCGCAAGCTCTCATACAAATCTTTCATTTATGAGCATTCGTTTTCGCAGGACTGCACACGGCGGGCAACGTTATTGTCACCCCTCTGACGCGTGCAGTTCCTTTTTCCTCATACTCGTAGTGAGCGCCTGGTGTCATTATCATTAGTCAGACTTAGTAGGCTATTATAGCCAGGTATTTTCGATTTTGTATGAGAGTGATGTGAGAGTGTGATGACGTAGTAACTATTAAGTAATCTGTGTCGGAGTGTAGAATTCGGAAGAAAATATTGATTTTAAAGCTATACATACAAATGATTACTAATTATAGGATGAATACCATTTATCTATAGCCATAAAAATATCCAATACTCCGACACCTACGTTCCGTTAATAAATGGTGATAAGGGATGGAAAAAAATAAGTAGTGTATGTCTAATCATAACCGATCATGACAAACATTTTTAATTGGAATTTTTGTAGGTCAATGTATGTACCTATATTGTATGCAACTCTACGCTCCGTAGTAGTACTTTAGAATATAATGTGCGTCACGTTCTATTCGAGTCCTTACATTTTTTGACATTTATTTGCTTAAAAGTCTCCGTGTAACGGGATGTTGTTTTCCTCCATGATGGCAGCTGTGTGATGTTATGGTTTTTACGCTACTAAAGCTTTAATTCCTTGAAAACGTTCGAATCAAATGGTGTACATTATAATAGGAAAGTGAACCAACTAGTGTGAATGTGCAAGTGTTGCGAATAATGAGTGCATGACATGGTAGTTAGATGCGGAGTGCGGGAGCAGAGCATGGTAGCGATAGATGATATCGGGTGTGTGAGGGACCAGCAGCGGCGGAAGTAGTAGGATGCCGTGCGAGAACTGTGGTGTGCAGTTCAGCGTGTTTCGGCGCAAGCGCGCGTGCTCAGAGTGTGAGCGGCTGTATTGCGCGGCGTGCCTGCGACGCAGCGGCGGTATGTGCGCGCCGTGCCGTGCAATTTCCACGCGTCCACTGGCGCGCAATAACATCGCGCACCTCAAAGTCCGTGATCTGCAGTGCTTCCTACAGCGCCAGAATGTCTCCACTCGCGGTTGCGTCGGTGAGAACCCCACTTCGACCTGTAGCGATAAAGTTCCTTGGATCACGAGCATTATCTTAGATAACATTCTAGAACTATCATTCTTAATCTTGTGACAATGAAAATCCAATCACAATGCTATTGAGTTGTAATTCGTTTTTGCTGTGCTAATGCAAACTGCAGATGCAGATTAGAATATAGAGTTTCCGCTGGTCATTACACTTCTGAATACAAGAAAGTTTGCCAAAAAAGTAGTTTAAATTTCTTTGACCCAGTACAAAATAAATGTGGACAACGGGCTTCATGAATTTTGGCTTAGACTTCATGAATATCTTGTATATTATGCATAAAGAAAAGTTTGTGCAACATAACTCTTGTAATTAGATTGTCAGATTTTTATAAATGACACACTAGTAAATTAGTGTGATATTGTAGTTTTACACATTGTACTTCCAAGGGTAGGAACCTTATCATTTCTTGATAATATAGCTATAGCCTGTTTGTTCACTGGATTATCCATCAATTGCCATAAAATTTTGTGTCTAGACTTCATGGTTCAGTGAATAAGGCCTGCCACATGTCAATTCTGGCATTTAATACCAATCCCTGTGAATTATTCTATCTGTGTAATAATCATATTATTAACAATGAAAAAAGGAAAAAACACTGGCGGTTGCTAAAGAAATCATGGGACCAAACCACAGTCTCAAGATATTTGCTGTCCAAGCGGTTAAGATTTCTTTTGATAGTTCAAAGTAATCAATTGCAATAAATTCAGAAAATTATAATCATTTTAAGAGATTTGATGAAACTTGGTACCCTATTAATTGTGAATCTGTAAATTTATTAACTCTTCTAAAAATAAAACTTGTTGACTACATACGACGTGTACTTGTTGCAGAGAAAGAAGAGTTAGTCTCACTTTGCGTGCATCATGTGAACAGTACGGCGTACCGGCGGCGAGGACCGCACCCCGAGGGCTCCCCTTTCTCCTCCTTCAAAGGCTTCACCAACAACATCAATGACTTCATCAGCTCTGCCTTGGACCTGCGCAACCAACCCTCAAGCCAGCAACCAACTGTTCCTAACAGTCAGTCACTTCTATATTTATAAACCAGTTGTCGAGTATAGTATCAACTCATGCAATGGTGCTGTCAAGCAATGTTTTTTTTTACCGTGCCACAAGGTTTTAAATCGTAAAAATCTGAGGGACACTGTTCCTGCACACGTCACCATAAGACTTAAAGTTGACAAATTTCATGTGCCTGTAATGTGAGCAGCACCATTACCCTTCAAAACCAGAATGCAGGAATGCTCATTCTTTCATGAGAAGCTCTACTGCTACTAATGTGGAAATGATCAGATGTTACCATAAAGTGATAATGTTAAACTGTTGTTACATGAAGAAATCTTTGTTTAAAAGAAAATCTAATGCCTCCTCTAATGTCTGATGGATTGTTAAAGTTTTTGTGGCTATTTCATGGTTACAGCTGTTTGCCCATATCAGACATCCAAATCATTGCAATGCCTTACAGGCACGTGTGTGAATGCAGCGCATGCGCACGCTCCGCCGGGCAGCGCCGGAGGCGGCGGCGCTTGGACGGCCCGAAGGGAGCGCTTCACTACCAGACCAGGTAATCAATGGCCAGTGCTTTTTTTTTGTGGGAAATACTTTGTATAAAAGTATGGTTGTAAAAACTGTTTATAACATTTTGTGCTTCATATAAGTCATCCGCTTCGCTTACTTGTCGCAAGCTTCGGTGCACACGAATGATTGTTAGGTAGAGAAATATGTAGAAATACCGAAAGCTGCAAGAAACCCTGTACAAGGAGTAACAGTTGCCCCTCGTTAGGGGGCGAGCCGGACATCCGCGTGCCCGTGCCGGCCTCCGAGTCGCCCAGCGAGTCGGAGGCCAGTGCGCGCGTCGACACTGCCGACTGCTTCGAGATCGAAGACATCGACGACGCGGGCTGGGAATTTGTCACGCGTCCCGCCGAACCCCTGCCCAATGGTGAGATTTCGCTTCTGCGCACAGTGTTCACTTCGGAGGAATCTACTGCTCAGTGTTTGTCCATTTTTATTCCACTCGTAATAACGCTCATTCGTCGCGAGTCGCTTGGCCGTCGCGAGTCGTGACTGACTACATCCGCTTCGCTCGGTGCCGGGGCATGTTGGCTTCCCGCGGCGGTCGGTCGGTCAGGGAGAATCACTCGTCCCCTAGTCACGCCACCTTTTGGACCGGTTCGTCAGACTCGGAGGTGCTGATGACGGCCAACGAGGAGCGCGCGGAGGCCCCGGCGGGGCCGGCCTCGCTGCGGCGCGCCGCCTCCGAGCTGCAGCTGCGGCAGAACGACGGCGCGCACTCGCCCGACGCCGCCAGCCTGCAGGACGAGCCGCTGCTGGACGACACGCCCGGTACGTGTCGCGGTCGGCGAGAGAGGGCCCGCTCTCCGCCGACGGCGATCGTAGTACGTAACAATCGATCAGGGCGTTGCACGCAGTTTAGTATCAGATAATTGTGATGTGAGATAAAAAGCTTGTAGCTAAGCGAAATCAGAGGGCCATATTTAAAACGAAGTAATACATACATTGTTCAGACTCAAGGTTGCCCATCGGCGGCGAATTTATAAATATCGAGTATAACATAACACACATTTCAATATACTTACATAAAATACGAGCCCTGTACCCCACCTACGGTGGGGTCGGGTTCGGCCTGCGGCGCGTGGTCGGATTCAGATTGCGGGGTGTGCTCATGCTCTTCGGTGGCATAGCGGTTAGTACCTTGGGTGCTTGATGGGGAGGTCCGATTGGGCCAATATAAGGAACGAACATTTCTAAGTTGGTTTTGGTCTGAGTATTCTGGGTATTGCCCTCAGAGTTATCGTTATTCTGGTATTCATAATACAGGAAATTCGGCAGAAGTTTGTTCGGGTGTTTTTCCCCCCTAAATACTTCTCTTTGGCATAACTTCCAAAAAAAAAGAAATCTAACAGAGAGACAGTCGAGATACAACGACGCTATTATAAGAATCTCATTTCATTTCCACTACATCGGGAAGCATGCCTTTTTACTATTGAGAGATCTCGTACTCGTAATCTGTTACGCTTTCGTATATTACCTCGTACGATGGCGCGCGGACGCTCAGGGCTTCGCCCTTCGTGGACCTCGGCCTGCGCCCTCGGCTCTTAAGACTTCGTTTAAAAAAATATAGCTTTTTAATGGCGGCCATATTTAAAAATTGCAAAAATATTTTTTAACCACTAATTATTATCGGAAACACTCATAGAGACCCCGACATACCGATTTTCAGTCGAACTATAGCAAATTTTTATATGCCGCTAAAAAAGTTTGCATGGCAGCCATATTGAAGCACTCCTAGAGACATCCACATGCCAATTTTCAAAGGGATCAGACCAAACTTTTTTCAGCCGCCCAAAAACGCTTGTATGACGGCCATATCCAAAAATGGCGAAAAACGAATTTTGATCACAAGTTATTATCAAGCACTCTTAGGGTCGTATTCTAGAACTCTATTCAATGCTCAAGTCAGGATTTGAGTATGACTTAAAGCACTCAAAATCATACTCAAGTCCCTGCCATTAGGGTTGTATTTCCAGTGCTTGTGTTTCAATTGCAATCCTGACTTGAGCATTGAGTAGAGTTCTGGAATACGACCCTTAGAGACTCACACATACCAATTTTCAAAGAAATCAGAGTAACTTTTTTCTGTCACTGACGAACGCTTCTATGGCGACCATATTTGAAAATGGCGAAAAACAAATTTTGACTACAAATTATTATCACTTCTAGAGGCCTGTACTCCCCAATTTTCAACCGAATCAGAGCAATTCTATTTCAGCGGCTATTTTTGACGAAGAAAACGCTCATATGGCAGCCATACTAAAAAATAGCGAAAAAATACTGTTATCCCCAAATTATGATTAAGGACTCCTAAAGTTACCAATTTTCAGCAGGATTGAACCAAGTTTTTCTTCGGCCGCCATTTTGAATTCGCCATCTTGAATTTTTTTAACCCAGGCAGTTGACCAATGTTACCCTCCTACCTATCTCTAATAGTTTCCGTTATAAAAGACATTGAAATTTGTATGGCGGCCATTTTGTTTATTTGAATTTCGAAAATTTTTTACTTCCGGCAGAAATTGACCAGTACCTCATAAAAATGCACAAATATTCCCTCTATATATATATCATAGTTTTTGCAGGCCGTTGATCACACTTTCATATTTTCCACATTCAGGTTCTCTCATATTTGATTCTTTGAAGCCTATCCGCGTACAACGACATAAATATCTTTTTTCCACCATATCGGGAAGTATGCGTTCTATTTCTATCAGTGAGTAAGAACTTATATATATATATATATAATATTGTACAGAGCAATTTCCACGTCCAAATACCGTATGATATCGCCACGCCCGTTTTCGAGGATTTTTAGATTGTATATAAATATAAAAGCATAATTTAGAAATGATTACATTACAAGATTGTAAAATGATACTAAATACTACATAACATCGGGCTGGGCCCGTCGGAAGCGGCCAATCGCTTTTTATGGTACCGTTAGCGGTAATCTAGTGGCGGTAGTAATGCAAGATTTCGGAGGGCTCATTTGTGGGATGGAAACGTCGTCGAGACTGGTTGTATCGGGGTTTCATATACTCGCTTATTGCCGAGGCCGTGCGCGGCCGCGACGAGTCTTTGGAGGCGCTAGAATGAATGGCGCGGTCGGTGTGGTTCCAGCGACTCCGAAGAAGGTGGACCTGGAGAGCTTCCGGAGCGCGCAGGAGCTGGAGCTGCTGAACGTGAAGCAGCTGAAGGAGCTGCTGACGCGCAACCGCGTGGAGTACCGCGGCTGCCTGGAGCGCGCCGAGCTGCTGGAGCGCGCCACGCGCCTGTGGCGCGACCACGCCCAGTACCGGGACGGTCAGTGTCCGCGAAGGGGCGCCGGTCCCCGTCCGCCCAACTAAGCGTCCGTGTAACGTTGCAGAGGTGGACAACCTTCCCCTGGAAGAGTGCTGCAAAATCTGCATGGCGGCGCCGCTGGAGTGCGTGCTGCTGGAGTGCGGGCACATCGCCGCCTGCACCGCCTGCTCCAAGCAGCTGGCCGAATGCCCCATCTGCCGCCAGTACGTGGTGCGCGCCGTGCGCTTCTTCCGCTCCTGAGCCCGTCCGCCGCCGAGGGCCGAGCGCCCTCCGCCCCCGCGCCCTCCCGCGGCCCCCCCGCCCCCGCCGCCGTGCCCGGCGTGAGTGGTGCGAACTGGAACGTCATAAAAAGAGGAAAAGTTCGAAAATACGTTCAAAAATATGTGGAAAACAGCGACGTTACCTGTGTAATGGACTTAAAAATCGGTGCTGGCGCCGGCTACTGTTGTTGTACCTCGAAGCACTTCTAAGTCTTAGCAAATTAATTCTACGTCTATCCACGTCTTAATGAAATAGCTAAGTAGAAATATATCGAAACAGTCCCAAAGTTGTCTAAAAGTCACAAATAGCCATAAAACGGTACAAATGGTTCGTTATTTGTGACGCTGCTCCATTGTAAAGGTATTACTTCCGGATGGCGAAACACTCGCGTAGTTATGACAATACACTTAACATGTTATATCCTAGTTATTTCGATCGGAGTACCATTGAAATACATGTGTAAATAAAATTAAATTTGTATCGCACGTACTTATACTAATCAGTTTATATTGAATGCTGTTATAATGTCATTTGCGGCTTGTGTTGTTCAAGAGAATGTCTCGAGCAATACCACAAATTGCCCATTAGTCGGTGCTCGTCCAGGATTACGAGTGAAATATTTGTCGCGACAGTCATTTATTGTTTAGATATTAGTTTTCGTACTCTTAAACGTTACTTGTAAACTTTATTGTAAATATGTGTAAAATACCATGAATTTATTGGATGTTTTAATTGAGCAGGGAATTATACTAGAGGTAGATCTACAAAATTGTTGTAATTTTATCTGTTGAATGTAACCAAGTTACTCTTCAGTTTTTGAAACGCCACCACCTCGACCTCTGCGCTGAGAAGTCATTGAAATCGTTCACAGACCATATTCGTCAAAATATTATAATTCTGTAAACCTTTTCGGTGGTGGTGAACCGCGTGAGATCGCAACATACTCGCAGTGCCTCCAACTTCTACATTCAAATTCAGTGGATGGATAGTGTACGATCAGACATTCCACTAAAATCACTAGCTGACACTGCCTTGTAAATTGTTTCGTAGTTCGCTAGCGACGACGAGCTGTAAATTTATTTTTGTACGCATTTTGTATAAGTCGGACACTCTCGAAGATTACGTAGTGAACGACAGTCGCAGTTATGACTATAGTGTATAAAGTAACTCTCATTAGCCCTCTGCTTACTCTCGCTGCGGCCAAAGTTGCTCTGTACCACGTTAGTTGTTACGTGTGCAGTAGGTTTGTAGTGTTAGCGAAGTAACGTCCGAGCGCAACTGCCGGGCTCAAATGGATCTCAGGACGCCCGATGCCCCGCAAGGCTTAATAAAGCATCTTCGCAATCAAGTCATTGGCTCGACTCGAGGCATCTTTTCGATTGTTGTATTGCAATGTTGGTTTGAATCATTCGGAGGTTCAATTTTCTAAAGTATTTGCAAGTGTTGAGGAGCCTCTATACAACAAAATATCTACTGCAAATCTAATAATTGTAACGTTTTAATACGAACCGACCTCAAAAGTTCGTGGAATTACATCTATTTGCCAAGTTTTATTGAAATCGATTACCGGAAAAATAGGCGCAACCGGATTCATCCCCTAGTTTGCCACCCTTAGAGGTGGAATATTTGTTTTCAAATTTAAATAGAACCCATCAAAATAGGTTCACAAATAGTAATCGCGTAATATATACTTGACATAAAATTGAGAACCTCCTCCTTTTTTGAAGTCGGTAAAAAATTATGTGTGCATTGATAGCTCATGAATTCTCCGTGTAGTTCAAATTGACATAAAACATTGTACATAAAATAGCGAATAGTATTTTTGTATTTGGTAGGGTTTATAACGATTATTTTACATTTTTACCTTTAGACAATCATATTACGCGTATGGAGTTTATCTAAGGTTTGGCTACATTATACACTAATCGTGCGAACAATCACCAAAAAGACGTGCCGATTTTGTAGCTTCAATATATGTTTGATCAGCTGAAACAATCATGGTCATTTTACTTCAATTCTGACGCTTGTAACTATCAAATTGAAATGTAAATAAATCGACGCAAAGTTGTCATTATTTCCGGATTTTTATTGAATCCCATCCTTTTGAAAGTGCAATGTCATTTCGTGGACATCAGGGCGCATTAGCGACGCGCCGTCGGCTAGTCGCGGCCCACGGCGTGCGTGTGCGCCGGGCGGTCCACGCGCACGACGGCGGTCGCCAGCGCGAAGTAGCCCTCGTACTCGACGACGTCGGGCGTCGTGTCGTAGTGGTAGTGTCCGCCGTCGCCGTGCTCGCCCCAGCCGTGGAAGTGCTGCACGCGCAGGTCCAAGCCCTGCCGGACGATTAGCGATTAACTCTTGGCAAGTTAACGAAGACAACTCTTCGAAAATCTAACAGTCGTGTCGGCTGCAACCGCTGGGGCCTACCGAACGTACCATAGAACCGTAACGATCGCGTTAGACGCGTAACATATTCGTTTATGATGCAGAAAAGGCTCTCACGTGGTCGCCGGTGACGAGTGTGCCGACGTGCGTGATGGGCGCGCGCATCTCGAAGTAATGCAACCAGGCGTCAACCTCGGCGTCGGAGCAGATGGGAGTCGCGGAGAAGTCCGGCATTACGTGGTGCTTGACGCGGCCCGCGCGCACCACGAACGTGCCGCCCAGACCTTGACACGTATATGGTTAGGAAATTGTGCATACTTCTTGACAGTGCCAATGTGGTATGGAACATTGTTTTATCCGACGCGATAATAGATGTCTAAAAAGTAGTTGGATAAAGCGGCCTGCCGCAGAGGTACGGCATGAACTAACCGACTACTTTGTCTCCGTAATGGTTCTTCAACGCCTCCCTGATGGCCGTGATGAAGTTGGCCTCACCAATACGCTTCTTTACCACTACTTTGAGCACCTGAAATAAACGTTAGCGGAAATATGGTTTTGAGTTTGTGAGTGACTAATTATTATTACATAAAAAAATACTATTACATTTTGTAATGTTTGTTTCTAATTTATAACAACTGCAAACTGTTAATCCTGTACTATTTATGTTATATGGTCGTTTGTTTGATGTTTATGGTATATACATGCCATAGTATAATAAGACAAGTACGTTAACTCCATACAAAGGTAGCGGCGCGGCTTGTATGTGTGCGCGGCCGCCACGCGCCGTGTACGGACGAACAAATACGCATAATCTCACGGTGCACTCACGTTGCAAAGCGCGAGTCGGCACACGCGCTCTTAATTGTAGATTGACGCAGTCGCTCGGGGTTTAAAAAATGACATCAAAGACGTAGAAGTGTTTATTGTAGTGTTTGTGGTAGTTTCATCAAGAGTGCCTTAAATTCAGAAATGTTCAGCATTTCATTTCTAATTTATCATCATATCCGTAATCAAGATAGCAATCCGAGATGCTGGTACAGAAATATCAATTAGTAAGTACCTACTGCATTTTAGAAAGCTTATTTCAATATAGTACGAGAATACTGTGACGAATACCTTAGTTTTTTCAATTTATGTTTACAACCTGTAGGTACAATTAAAATAATAATATAACAACCCTACGCTCCGAGCGAAGTGTATGGCGTTTACGCCAAACCGGCAGGAACGGCATTATTTGCTCTTATTATTCTATGTTTACGTACTGCGTTTGAAATTTAAAAAATCTCTTATAAATGTTAGAACAATGATAACAAGTTAGCTATATATAACATTGGTTAATTACACAATAAGATGAATGAACTATGAAGTTTTAGCCATAGTTTCCCAACTGAGCTAAGCTCATAGATGAGCACAAGTACTGCTAAGCTAAATTGCTTTCACGATTGCCAAGTTCATATTTGTGAGACCAATTGTTAATCGAAGTAAAAAAATATTAGTATGTGCGCAAGTGTGTATGTAATCGTACGTTATGTATGTATTTTAAGAATATCAAAGACTTAGAATATTTTATACTTGGGAATAAGAAGATAATGTATTTACCTTTCCTGGCTTGCCTTCACTGAGCAAATAGTTGCCAAGCAGCGCCGACCGCGTCTCGTTGTTCGGCAAGCGCCGCGTCAGATAGCCACTGTTGCCCTTGGCCGCGCCGACCGGCTCCACTGACGTGATCCGTGTGCCCTGATTCACCGTGCCGTTGCTCACAGTTAAGTTGATAATGCCCTGCAACAGGGTTACCATTACAGCTCAACTAAAATGGTACTGTAACAGATTCCATGCTTTAGTTGTTATTATCCTATATACATCAGTAATATGCTTCGGACTCTTACTTACCTCACAGTTAACCCCGATGTAGGGCCAGGGCCCCGCCCCGGCACCGGCTATGAAGGCTGGGTCGCGGTGCAGATAACCAGCCAGCTTTGCGAGGTCGTACAGTTTATCGCGCTGCACCAACGGCAACAGATATGGCGGCCCTCCCAGCTCTATTAGTTTCGCGTCGCCTGTCAGACCTGTCACGTTTTCGATTTGAGAAACATGGAAACATCTGTGCAAAACAAGAGCTTATAATTAGAAATAGAAACTATTTATTGTAACGCCACATTATAAAAAAAAACACAAAAACAAAGACTAATATTACTAAAACAGAAATAACACAAAGAACAGCGTAAAAACATTTCAACAACAAGTTACATAATACTATACTGACATGTGTGCGGCTGTGGCGTGTACAAAAGGATCCCATTCAGCTAAAGTCACAACCAAGGCTAGGTTGTGACGCTGGTTTTCAATGGGCCCTAGCCGAGTGAGTGAGACTGACGGACGGATGCGTCCCGAAACAGAAAATAAAATAAACTACGTAAATACTTATATCATGAGTGTGTATAGTGTTATTGCAGTGTGTACTCTTATATCGAACAAATACTTACATAATTAGATACTGAAGAGATTTTGCGATTGTTTATTATTGGAATCCACTTGGAAGCTCAATTATATTGGACTTTTTTATTAATCTATTATTGTTCGACAATACACAACATTCTTACTTTTCACGTTTACATTTTTTCCAGTTTCTAAGTGCACTTCAGAACGATTGCCTAATTAACAGATAAATAATCTTAAAACGTAAAGCATACGTTTTATAATACGTATAGACAGTTAAGCCAGTATACTAATAAATATTTCTTTTCAGATATTACAATTATGTTTAATACATTATTTATTATAGTAATTATTTAATTACTGTAATTAACTAGATAATTATCTGGTACTTGGTCAACAAAGTTAATACTTTGATTTCCAAGTTGGTTTCCAATCAGGATCTCTTATCAAACTGTGTATATTACTTGCTGGAAGCTAGTTCAAAATTGATAGCATTGTTTATATTTTATTGAAGCTACCTATTTGATAACGAATTTCTTCACTACTAGAATGAAGTATCAATTTCTTTTCATAACAACATTTGTGTACAATTGAAATTGATTACGTTCTTGTCTTCGTACGTACACCCTGTTCGTAGACTAGATTTAAATTAAGAGCTTTTATTTTTGTGTTGTCGTTTTTTACCAACATTCTTGAAGTTGATTATGTTTAGTACTTTAAAGTACAAGTTAAAGACTCTAAAATCGAACTTCGACACACGCTACTCCGACAATACGTTACTTAGACATACATATTTTACTCAGACACTACGCTACTTCGACAACACAGACGAGATGTTTCTTAAAAATATCTTTGTACTCAGATCAGAAAAATCGTCATTACAAACCCATGTAGGAAATGGTTTCTTATATCGATCAATATAACAAAAAAAGGACATCATTACGAAGACGCATTACAGGACGTAGAAAAAAATCGGGACAGCA
>NW_020654810.1:25487416-25497617 GCF_003589595.1 Hyposmocoma kahamanoa | reverse complement strand
GGTACTGCCCCTCACTCTGGCCAGCAGGGAAGCCACTCTTTTCCGAATGATGGCCTGGAAACCGTCGATTCTAGCCTCCGTGAACATCCCAGAGGCACTACAGTATCGAGGCAACCCCATCAGTCCCCTTAGGGCATTGTTGAATTGGAGTTGCAGGGCACTGTAGGCTTTTTTGGTGTAATCGCTCCACAGGTTGCACGTGTATAGTGTCTGGCAAAAAGTTTTAAAGAGGGTGATTTTCACCTCATGAGAGCATCGTGCAAACCTACGGGCCAGCATGTTACACCGTACCGCCAGTGCCCTGCGTTCCCTCTCCAAGTCAACGTCATCCGATAAATTTTCCGTGACCCAGTGACCCAGATACTTGAACTTGGTCATTTTTTCCAGTTCAGTTCCGTTTAGAGTGACTGGTGGCGTCGAATAGGTTTTGGAACCTGATTTGAACACCAACAGCTCACTCTTTTTAACATTGTATCTGAGCCCATGGGCCTCGGCATACCTTTCACATACATTGAGAAGTACTTTAAGAGCGCTGATTGAGGGGCTCAACAGCACCATATCGTCTGCATAACTTATGTTATTAACAAAACAACCATCTACTGAACAGCCGACACCAGTGCTACCGAGCTCCTCCATCAGCCCATTGTCAAGTGACAAGAATTTTCAAAAATTGATTTTTGGTAATCCTTATGGAAATGGCATTTATATCTGAATACACGATGACGGACACGACTTTTCAAATAAATGCAATATGGGAATCATTTTCGAGGTATTCGAGGTGCTCATTACGAATATGCCATTTCTTTCTAAATCCAAGATGGGGGACACGAGTTTTCAAATAAATGCAATATGGGTATCATTTTCGAGGTATTTGGGGGTGCTCATTACAAATATGGCACTCATTTCTAAATCCAAGATGGCGGGCACGATTTTTCAAAAAAATGCTATATGGGTATCATTTTCGAGGTATTTGGGGATGCTCAATGTGAATATGGCACTATTTGTAAATCCAAGATGGCGGGCACGATTTTTCAAATAATGGCAAGTTGGGTATTGGATTTAAATCCGGAAAAATAGTTTCATTTCCTAAGTTGGGTATCGTTTTCGAGGTATTTGGAGGTGCTCATTACGAATATTGCTTTTGTTTGAACTGTCGTGTCTGCCATCTTGGATTTAGAAATGAGTGCCATATTCGTATTGAACATCCCCAAATATCTCGAAAAGCATACCCATATAGCATTTTTTGAAAAATCGTGTCCGCCATCTTGGATTTACAAATAAGTACTATATTCGTAATGAGCACCCCCAAATATCTCGAAAATGATTCCCAACTTGCCATTTTTCGAAATATAGCGCCCGCCATCTTGGATTTAGAAATGAGTGCCATATTCATAATGAGCATCCCCAAATACCTCGAAAAGGATACCCATATTGTATTTAAAAAAAAAATTGTGTCCGCCATCTTGGATTTAAGAATAATATTATATTCGTAATGAGCCATATACCCCGTAAACGATACCCAGAATCAAAATCAAAATAATCTTTATTTCATAGGTAAGCATTATTACACTAGAAATCGTCACATTGGTTAAACTCCACCGCTCATTCGTAAGGCAGATTCCCCCGAGAAGTATGAGCAAGAAACTCTAGGGGTTGCTCTTTGTAAACAACATTTGTACGCACTTAACTTGCAGAAATGGAAGTCAAATGCACATTTACATTAGAATAGAAAAAAATTCTGCAGTCATCGCGATATTGCCTATTCTCAAAAAATTACGTAATATTTTGAAACAGAATAGCAAAATTGGGAGAAAGAAATCCGTTACTTTGCAACATTTTCGTGTCTTGTTGCAACGAAATTAATTTTCGGTTTTAGTGAATATTTATATAAAAATACATGTTGAAACGCGTTACTTCCTTGTGAAATGTGATGTTAGTGTCTATTTTATGTTTGCCTGTTCTATTTTTACATCCATTTACCGCACATTTCGTCATTTTTAGCAAAAATTTTTGAGCTGTTCGCGGTGCAATTTGACCTTGAGCACTGACAGCCCGCCCGCTCGTGTAGGCCCTTTGGGAAGCCTCTAACTTGCCTCACTTGGCGTGTGCGGGCTAGGTTTCTATGCGTTATTATTCTAAGGTTTATGCTATAATTTTTAAGCGCTTTTATTGAATGTTGAACGTTTGACCGCCATGACATGACATTCAATTATTTTTTAAGTGATACTCCACTAGTTCAAATACGGAACACAAAAAAGAATCCTTGGGTCCTGCGGGATTCGACCTAACGTCACGGACGCTACGTTTATGTCACTAAGTGACAGGGAGAGTTTATGTAAAAGTTTTGTTGCCACCGCGAACCATTCGTGTCGCGAGCGGGCGGTACCTGTCGTAGAGGCGCGTGTGCAGGTCGGCGGCGTCCAGCGCGGGCGCGGCGGGCGGCGCGGGCCCCGGAGGCTCGGGCGGCTCGGCCGGCGACAGCGGGCTGGCCGGCGGCGTGGAGCACGGCGTCATGAACGTCTCCTCGTCCTCGCCCGGCGGCGTAGCGGCGGCCTCGCCCGGCGGCGACGCGTTCGTCAGCCGCAGCCGCCCGAAGTCCACCACCAGCACCGACGCGTCGCGGTCGCACAGCTCCTCGGCGAAGAGGATCTGCGGCGCCGACACGTCCAGCTCCACCTGCCACGACCGCCGCTCGCCCTGCACGAAACGCGGCGCCGTCACCTCGCCGCCCCCCGGGCCGCCGCCGCCGCCGGGCCGCGCGCTGACCGGGTGCGGGTGCATCATGTGCTCGAAGTGCGTCTTGAGCCGCTGCTTCGTGGAGTCCCGCACGTGCGCGTAGGCGTGCGTCGGCCGCGCCCACGCCGGCCCCCAGGCGCCGCGCGCGAAGGCCGCCGCCCAGCGGGCCAGCGGCGCGCAGTACACCACCTCCAGCGACGCGCTCTTCGCCCACAGCCTGCAAGCACAGGCGGGCGCCGGGGTACCGCGGCCGCCCGGCGCCGGAGCGGCGGGGCGGCGGGGCGGCGGGGCGGGGCCACCCACTTGTAGTCGCAGTTGAGGCCGAAGGGCTTCTTCTCGTAGGTGAGCTGGAACAGCGGCTCGGGCGGCGCGGCGGGCGCGGCGGCGTGCGCGCGGCAGCGGGCCATGGCGCCGGCCGCGGCGTTCATGGCGCTGAGCCCCTCGCGGATGACGCCCTGCGGCGCCACCAGCACGGGGAACAGCGTGTGCGGCGTGATGCGCTCGCGCAGGCACACCGAGCCCAGCGACACGTGCAGCAGGTGCGACGCGGCGCGGGGCCGCGTCTCCACGCGCACGCACACCTGGCTGAACTGCAGCTCCACGCCCGTGCCCGCTTGGCCCTCCTCCGCCCTGCGCGCATTTGGCCGTTCGGTGACTCGGTCCGAGTCGCCCTCGGCCGCGGGCCCCGGGCCCGACTGGGGCGAGCGCTCACTTGGGGTCGTCCTCCGCGTCCATGCACAAGTTGAGGCACCCCTTCTCGAGCTCGAACTCGAACCTCCCGAACACGGCGTCTCTTTTGAGCAGCGTGTTATTGTCGAGCGAATCCGCGATCACGTCCAGTATCTCCTCCTCGAGGTCGGGCGACGCGGGTGCGGGGGGCGCGGGGGGCTCCGGGGCCCGCGCGGGGTCGGGCGGCGCGGAGCCGTACCAGCCCCACCACTGCGGGAACCAGTGCACCAGCATGCTGCGCCCCGACGACGCGGGCTTGTCCGGGGTGGACGCGGGCGTCGCTTTCGGCACCTTGCGCATGGCTACCTGATGACGCGAAACGGAACGGTGAATGCAAATTTGAAATGTCCGGATGACCTCCGAATCCGCAACTCGGACACCCGAAGTCCGACCTGTCTGAGCGCCTTCAAGACGTGCAGGTCGGTGCTCCACTCGAAGTCGTCCTTGGCCTTCTTGGCGGGCGCCGGCAGCGTCGCGGCGGGGTTGGCGAGCACGAACAGGCACGTGTCCACGTACTCGCGCGTGCGCCGCGCCGCCTGCAGGCACGACTCCCGCGTGGGCCGCGGCTCCGTCCCTGCGGCGGGGAGGCGTCAGCCCGGCGCGAGGCGGTTCCGCCGGGGCTCGGGACGGGCAACTCACAGCGGTAGTGCGGCGAGTGGCACTTGAGCGCGTAGATCCACCACAGGCGGGCGTGGCCCCTGACGGGCGCGGCCGGCCGGTGCGCGCGGAACTCGCGCAGCTTGGCCACCCGCTCCAGCCCCAGCGCGCAGCCCACGGCCTCGCTGTACTGGCGCTGCAAAGGAGCGGCGTTGGCGACGGCGGGCGCGCAGGCGGCGCCGCCCGCGGGACTCACCGACGTGAGCTTGAGCGCGACGGTGGGCAGCGCCAGCAGCGCGGTGAGCCGCGGCCGCGTGCGCGCGCGCAGCGGCTGGCAGGAGCGCTCGCGACGCACTCGCGCCGTCGCCGACGCCGGCTCCACCAAGTACCGGTGCGACGTCTTCCACGTCTGCGACATGCGCTCCTGGGGCGGACGCGTACACAACGTGAGAATGTCGTTTCGTTCCGTCAATTACGCTTTCGAGCGGCGCCTTACGGTGAGTTCCGAGATGGTGCAGTTGGCGAACATGCCGTGCGGCACGGGCATGGGGTCCCAGTACAGGCCGAGCTGATATAGCTCGAGCAGCTTGAAGGAGCAGAGGTCGCTATCGTTGAGCAGCGTGAAGCCCCGCGTCCACGAACTGTCGCACGACTCCGCCGCCAACGACGCCACTGTCAACCCGCACGCGAACGCGCTCGGCGCACATGTTATGCTGTCCTCGAATCGGATGTGCACATCGTTCAGCTTCAACTAGGCACACAATTAGTTCCTTTGTATAAAAATACAGTATTTAAAATACTAAAGTTGTGCTCTACATAGGCATATTGCGGTGTTTTAGTTTTATTTTAAATATAAATACAAACTTGTGAATAACGTAACACGCGGCCGCAAGTGCGGATACTCGGGATTTTCACCCTCCGCTGAAGTTCGCTACTTTTATTGATTTTGGTTGACAAAACGAAAAGAAACACTTGTCTGGCGGCCGCATCGTACCGTATTCATGTTGTTATATTGAATTTATTTCTTTCTTTTTCCTGAAACTACATAATATAATAACACAAGAAGCAGACCTGTAAGTTCTCAACTATGTTGGCCAGTAGACCAGTGCCATAGCTGAGCCAGGAAGAGTACGAGGTAGCATAGTATCCGGCGTCGGAGGCCTCGTGGTCGGCGCGCCATTGCGCCTCCAGGGCGTCCAACAGAGCCACCTTACGCTCGTGCGCGATAACAGCCTCCACCTCGGCATCCCACTATGCAAACATACCATGCTTTCCTTTAAAACTTCTTATACTTTTATACCCACTATCTACCTACTTTAACTACAACCCTTATAAAGAAAATTCCAAATCCATCTTGTACCTAGCGTTATACATAAAACCCAGCTTTGTAAATTAATAAAAAGAATGGGCAAACATTTTTTATTAAAAAAAATTTCCCCATATATTGTTAGTTTGTTTTAATAAATTATACTGAAAAAGTAAACAAAGGTCACTGACCTGACCTTAGACAGTTTAGTGATGGCCAGTTGTATTGCCAACTACAAATCAATCAATTAATTGAATGAGTCATTTTGTTTAATTGAATCAGTTGAAATAATGCTGCTGATTAAACAAAAAATATATATGATTCTATACTGAGCGATGACTGATGACAGGACGAAATAAGGTATGCGCCTGGTGGTAAATGACACGCCTATCCGTGACTTATATTACTAATTATTACAAATTGAAAATTTCCAAAATCTTCACTTTACATGTGAACCATTGAAGTATGCCAAGCAATATAAGTATTCAGGATTATGGGTTGATATGAATTTCAACTGGGAATTGCATGTTGAGGAACTTTGCAAAAATCTTAGGGCCGTCTTAGGAAAGTTGTATCAGGTAATGAATGTATTGAATAAGTGAATATTGCTGATAGTGTATTATGCATTGGGAGATTCTTTAATAAATTATGGTGCAAATGTTTGTGGTCGTACCTTCAATACTTACCTGGACAAAGTCAAGAGCCTACAAAGAAGGTTAATTAAATATGTAGTAAACAATAAAATAAAACGCGATTGTTAGGGTGATTATAATAAATTATATTATTTTCATATATCAGAAATACCAAATTGCATTCGATAATTATTGTAGTAATGAATTTAAAATACCAGTTTCCAATAAATATAAGACCAAAAGGGCGGGTGAAAATAAGTGCGTACAACCTAAGCTGTCAATTACTATGGGCGGAGGCTAAATAAATATGTAGTATCTCGTATATATAATGATATGGGTTCTTAAGAAAAATTCCTACAATTAGTAAGCAAATTTTAAAAGTTAAAATAAAAAAGGCGCTATTGAATGAAATTCTGATTTGAGAACTTGCATTTCTTATATGTTATTGTAATTGTTATTTTGTTAAATAAGTAAGTTTAACCTACACAAGAAGTACCTTCTCACTGCCAGGTACTTGTTTAATCATTAAGTATTATTAATAGTGCAAGAGCATGCTCGCCAACAAACTGTTTCCAGTTTAGCGGGAGATAGACTATTGTGAAATGTATATATCCTTTTTGAAAAATAAATTACAAAAAAATCCTTTTTCAAATCCTTACACTTGGACACTTGTTTGATAGTGATTCAACTATTCAATTCACTAATTGATTATAAAACTTTAATATTATGCAAAAAAATTATTTGGTTCATAGCGAACCATATTATTTTTTTCATACAGCACTAAGCAACCATAATCAACCCATACTTCCACATTTGAAAAATAACCTCACTTTTCGACTAACACATTTCGAATATGATTTAAAGTTGGTATTTAAATGAATACTGTTGGGGAAAGTGATGAGATATCCAGTTGAAATCTTCAAAATATATGTGAAAGTGTTACTTATTCCATTTATTTATAGTCTGTTCCAATCCATTGTGTACAAAAAGTAAACAAACCTGTTCATATACGTGAAAGTGTTACTTATTTGATTTATTGAGTGATTGCTTTAGAATTTTAACCAAACCGGTTTGTTTACCTTTACTATATAATGGATTGAAACACTATAATTCAAATATACACATCAACATTGGTCATTGTGACAAAATTAGGCTAATCTTATCAGTACAACATACGCTCCAATTCAATGTTACATCACCTCTATATTCATGTAATAATTCAAGAAGTACAGGTTATAAGAATTTTGTGCTCTTGCTAGTCAACAGCTATTTATACTAGTTTATGTTTCCTGATGAGTAAACATTCAGTCAAATATATCACAATTAAACAGTACTTTAATCATTAATACGTAAATGTAAAAAATGTATCAAAAATCTAAATATGCCATTGAGTTTGTTGCATGATAAGTTCCTTTTCATTTTTTTTAATTCATATGAAATTTCAGTTTCATTTTGACCCGACCAGTCTGGTATGATGTGTTTTACTTATTCTTTGCTTTCTACCATGTTTTGAAGACCTTGGGGGCCCAGCAGTTGGAATTGTGGGCGCAAAATGAGGTGTTCCTAAATTCCATTCTAAATAAGACAAATTTCGCAAAATTTGTATCTAGTGTGGGTGTTTTGACTAGTCCCAGAATAATTTTTGTTATTCTGGCACTCATAGTAGGGGGAATTCTCTCATTTAGACAGTGTACTTGGTGTGGTTATCTGACATGTAATTATTATTATTACTGTTTACCTCATCCAAATTGACTGGTGTGGCTACTAAATAGAGTTTTTCGATGGCGATGAGCCATGGAGCAGAGCGTATCTGGCGCACCGGCACTTGTAACTGCACTTTGCCAATAAAGCCCGCCTTCACCTCCACCGGCAGTCCCAAATGTCTTAGGGCATCTTTCTTCAATGGTAGATTCTCGAGTTCCACCTTGCCTATAACACAACAATATAACCAGCATTAACACTTCAAAATTAATTAACACTTCAGTCTGTAATTATATGGGATTAATAAGAAATAAGTGATTTTTCGCACAAGACATTTAATCAAATTTATATGAAGCCCGCTTAATAGTAATTTTATTATTAATCACTGCTCTACATAAAAACTAATTGCATTTAGTGGTCTAGTTAAGCCTGATATTGCTATGTAAACAAGACGTTGCAAAATGTAGACAATGTAATGTATTTACCTGAAAGTAGGGCCACACTGAGCTGGTCTGTATTGAGATTTTCCACATATTTCCCAAGGTAGTTGTTCAAAACCCAAGCCACCAATCCCTCCAACATCGTGCATGGTCGGTGCTCCAGCTAATGCTGCCTGGACTACATCCACGAGAAATCTAACCACAACACAGCTACAATGCACACGCCACTTCACACCTCTAATCAAACAAAACAAAATTGCTATGACCGTAACTCTATTTTAACAATATTATTTAATTAATTGCGCAATTTATTACAGTTTCGCAATACTTTCAATTTTAGAGGAATTTGTTTTCATAAGCACTAAACAAAAATCTTACATCAACCTCTGACTGACAGCACGAGGGCAGTTTTTGACAGATGACAGCTGATAACGCGTTTTCCAATTGTTATATAGATAATTTTAAAGATGAAAGGAGATAAATATTTTTTTATATTTTCGAAATCCCGAGAAACCAGCAGCTCATGATCAAAATTTAATTTGAACAAAAGTACTATCATCTTAAACTTGCTAGATCTCAATGCTTAGTGAGATTAAATATCTTCTCCTTGCATGCTATTATGCTCCTTGCTAAAATTGCGTGTTTTTCGTTCCAAAAAATCTGCTAATAGTGACTTTGTCGTTCCAATACACGCATAAATACTTTTTATCTGTGTTTTAGAGCGCAAGCTTAACATGACAAGTGACAACGTAAATCTGAGCGTACGTACTAACACTTGTTCGTGCAATCTTTAATGGATATTTTAGGACAATAAATTCTAATGAATTTTGTGTGACTATTCCGTAAAATTAGTGAATAATGAAGGCAGCACATGCGCTGAGAAAGGCCAGCGGTTTGCAAGCAAATAGTTTCAATTTATGTTGCCACAAAAAGTCTGCGAAAGTTCAAGTGCGATTCAGCGCAACAGTGGGATGTGTAAAGTACAAAAGTTTTGTTCCTGCGGTTGTGAAGATCCGCCAGTTAGGTTTAGGACCAACATCGAAAGATTTCGAGGAGCCGACGCAGATCACGGGGCCTCTGACAAAGGTGCACGCCACAGAGCTCGTGCTACGCCTGAACGACGAAGAAAGAAAAGCGTTATACGATGCCCTGCAGGAGTATAAATCTCAGAAGATCAAAGAGGAATTTGAAGGTATACTGCGACCTAAATTGTATTAAATGATATCAACATAAATGATCTAAGTTACAGATATTTCAGACATGTTAGCCGGTCAAAGATGGAGAAGCAAGCTGGGCCGACCCAGCAAAGTGCCCACTCTGGGCGACGTCGATCCTACTGGCACCTACTGCCCTGTTCCTGATGACTGGCTCAAGAAGAAGTATGGTGAGTAGTATGCCAATGAATGTGCCATTGTTTTGGACTTAGGTCACATCTGATTTGATCTAGACATATAGGTGATGTCATTGCCATCACACACTCATAACAATTATTCTTGCCAATTTGAAAATTTATTAAAAATAGTAAAAATTCGCTATTAACCTGTTGTGATAATTGATACCATTTATTCATTAAAATTACTAAATTACTGTTTTGTATGCATTCTTTTCTGGATGGATTATTTCTGTGAGTACCTATTAATTAACATACAAATCAATCGAATTAATTTTTTATTTTATTATGAATAGAACACTAAAGATAGTTACTTCCTTTTCATATTCCAGCATCAAAAGTGCCTAAACCAACAACCAGAGAGCTGTTACACTGTAAGTACTTGTTATAATAAAAATGGACCATCTATGATAATGTTAGCAACATTATACTAACTCTCTGTCTTAATTACTATCTATGATAAATCATCATTTAATTGTGGGTGGCAACTGACTTATGATGATGATGAAGAAATTTGTGTTGATATCTGTTCTTTTCAACAAAATACAAAGGCAATGAGTAGTTTGTTGTTGCTTATAGGCATTGATTAGTCTTTAATCACGTATTTGATAAAAGAAACCATAATCTAGAGGTGGAGGCAAACAAGTTAACAGCAAAGAGACCAAAGTAC
>NW_020654810.1:25424059-25487406 GCF_003589595.1 Hyposmocoma kahamanoa | reverse complement strand
TTTATTTAATAGTACATAGGAAATCATTTCTCGTTAAATAAAAATACGCGATGTTTATGTCATAAAATTATGACAGCGACATCTATATGCTCCTTGGCGACACTAACAGTTGACACTAGACTATAATTCCAAATTAACAATCATTGATTATTTCGATGGGGCCATAACATTTAAAAGAAGAAGAATGTGGCTATCAAGACTCAGCTTGTTTCATTTATGTTTCGTCATGAAAATGCGGAAAAATAATTGAAAAGAACGTAATTTTAATAGATTTTATTATTACATTACTTTTCTTTTTTCAACAATTAAAATTCTCTGAATGTAAATAACATAAAGTACTTAAACATTATACTACGATAAGGGTGTATTTCCACCGGCGAGGCGAGACGATTTTTAAAACTATATATGTTATGAGCCCTATACCCCACCTACGGTAGGGTCGGGCTCAGCCTGCGGCGCGTAGTCGGTTTCAGATTGCTGGGAGTGCTTATACTCTACGGTGGCACAGTGATTATTACAATGGGCGCTTGATGAGGAGGTTCCAGATTCGATCCCTGATTTGGGCCAGAAAAACATTTTTACATTGGTTCTGGTCAGGGTATTCTGGGTATTGCCCTCAGAATTATCGTTACTCTGGTACTCATAGTACAGGAAATTCCCTAGTTTGAGATCAGAAATTTGAAGTGATTGTCTGGCATTTTTTCCCTAAATACTTCTCTTTTTGACATAGCTTCCAAGAAAAAAGAATCTAACAGAGAGATGTTCAAGATACAAAAATGCTATAAGTATCTTATTTCCACTACTTCAGGAAGTATGCCTTACATTTTGAACAATTGCGAAATCTTGTACTCGTAATAGAGTCCCCGTATTCACTTTTCGAAGGTTTTGGTACTTTCTGATACTCATCAAATTCACCCAACCATTATTCACATACATTACTCTTATATACCCGCTCTTCTTCTAGGAGAAAAATTGGGTAAAAAAACCGAAAATTCACTTGTATGGCGGCCATCTTGGAAAATGGCGGAATCCAAATTTCGTCCACAGATACATACTATGAGCCCCCATACACGATCGCATGTCAAATTTCAGTAGGATCGGAGCACTTTTATTTCGGGCCGCCATTTTCAGTCTGCCATCTTGAAAATTTTTTTTACCCGTAGTTGGCTCGTACTATACTGTACGACATTTGTTTGAGCGTCTCTCATCTATCTCCAACACTCGCCGAGATGTAGGCCTCGGAACACAGTGGACTGTGTAAAATGTATGGCGGCCATATTGGAAAATGGCGGAATCTAGAATTTGACCGCAAATTCGGATTACGAACTCCCAAACATGGAAAAATATAAAATCTCAGTCGGATCGGAGCACCTTTTTGTCGGGCCGCCATCTTGAATCGGCCATTTTGAAAAAATAATTTCGACAGCCAGTTGGCTCCTATCGCCCTCTGCGATATTAGTTTGAGCACGATCTGCCTATCTCCAATAGTTTCCGAGATACCGGCCCTCGAAATTTGTATGGCGGCCATTTTGGTTTTCGAATTTTGAATTTCTTTCGCTCTTGGTAGGAACTGCCTAAAATGTGGATAAACATTCGTTTGGAGATTTTGAGCCAGGACGCATACTTTAGCCGGGCAGCTGGGATCCTACCTGATGCGGAGCAAGTCTCGAAGATTTCGTTGCCTTCTGATATTCAATAAGCCCATCTGACCATAATAATATTATTATTATAAATATTCACCTACATTATTTTTACCCTCCCGCCCTCCTGGGAGAAAAATGACGCCAAAGGGCAGAAAATTCACATGTTTGGCGGCCTTCTTAGAAAATGGCGGAATTGAAATTTCAACCATATATTCGCATTGTGGGCCCCCATACACGGCTGTATGCCATATTTCAGCCGGACCGATTCACCTTTTTTGGGGCCGCCATTTTGAGTCGGCCATCTTGAAAAAATTTTGTCTCTGGCAATGAACCCCCATCGCCTTCTATCACATTTGGTCTAGCAACCCCCGCCTATCTCCAATACTCGCCAAGCTGTAAGGCTCTGAATTTTGTATGGCGGCCATCTTGTTTATTCGAATTTCAAATTTTTTTCACTTCCGGTAGAAACTGACAAAGATGGCGGTAAATTTTAGTTCGATGATACCGACCCTTCCGGTAGGTATTATACATTGGCCGCGCAGCTAGAGTCCCACCTGATGCAGTTCATTTTCGAAGGTTTTGGATTTTACTCAGTCGAGACGAGATTCGAAATATTTGTTGATGTAACATTTAACCTTATTGCTGCCACATAGACTCTTTATTGATTCTGCGACGGAAACACAATTCACGGTGTCTTGTACGATATTTATTTTATTTTTTTATTTATTTATTTCCTTAACAAAATAGATTGTGTTGGAAAAAAAAATACAATTACAATTAAAAACTTACATCAAATACAAAATAAATAAGAGACCGAACATAATTAAATATATTGACAAGTCAGTAAGGCAAAATAATGATAATAATAATACAATAATAATAACAATGTCAATTAGAAACCCTTATCACGTTTACATATAAATTAAATTAATGTGAAAAGGCTCCGACAACAAATTCATCAATGCAATAAAATGATTTATCCAACAAGAAATGTTTCCAGTTTTTGAATGATGTAGGATCCTGTGCTATTTTAAGTTCGGCATGGAGACTACTAAACATTTTTATTGTTTGATATGTTAGACTATGTTTCACAATATTTAACTTTGGTGCTATAATATTACACCACGTCTGTCCTTCCTCCTAGTAACAAGCCTATTTGACTCGGTCTCCTTACTAAATTCTGACGAACTTTCAATTACGCCTGTCAGCAACTCCAAAATATGAGACAAGGAACTGTTAATATAGATAGTTGTCTAAAGTAAGGTTTACATGACTCCCAGGGCGCAATTCTAACTGGTTCTTATTACTCTTTTCTGTAGGGCGAAGGCCTTTTCTACGTTATACTCATAGCTATTACCCCAAAACCTGATACTATATCTTAAATGTGACTCAACTATAGCATAATATACCAGTTTTAAATCAGCGACAGAGGCTTCATCACGCAGGGATCGAAGAGCATAGCAATCTGAACTTATTTTATTTTCTAACTTACTAAGTTCTGCTTGCCAATTTAAATACGAGTCAATGTAGATTCCCAAAAACTTTACAGATTCTACTGTTGGTATAGTTTTATTACTCATCATGATGTCGATGCGTTCGTAGTTTCTAGGTGTTGTTCGGAACAATAAAACGTTTGTCACGCTAATGTTGATGATGAGATTGTTACTTTTGAACCAAAAGTCACATGTTGACAAGACTTCATTAGTTTTGTGCTCGAGGATTACTACATTTTCAGGTTTTTTGACAGCGTTGGTATTGTCTGCAAAAACTACTAATTTCACGTTTGGGAATTTGTCTTCAATAAAGGTAATTAAGTCATTGGTAAAAATAATACACAGAATTGGACCCAATATAGAGCCCTGTGGTACGCCTCTTTTCATTTAACTACCCTTGACTTGCATTGCACCAACTCCTCAGACTCAACACTGTTAACTTCCACAAACTGGTATCTGTTGCTAAGTCTTTTTCTCATTTAGGGACACTACAATGTCGTCAATAAGTGTGTGCACTGCATCCTTCGTACCTCTATTTCCTTGATAATCAAATTGTCGTTTGTTTAAAATATTATTCCTTTCAAGGTGATTAAGTAAACAAACCTTCATGAGCTTTTCAAGGATCTTTTCTAAAACTGGTAACAAAGATATAAGTCTGTAGTTCTTTGGATCTTTTTTCTTACCTTTTTATATAGGGGAATTATTTTTGCTGTTTTCAGTTGTTCTGGAAAAACTCCCTGATTGTAGCACTCATTGTAGAATATAGGTAGTGGTTCTGCCAGGATGTCCACATTATCTTGAATAACCGTAATGGGCATTTCATCATAGGCAGTTGATTTTTTTCTCTCCATCTTTCTGAGAATTGTTCGTACCTCACACTGAGTAATTGGTGTCCAACTCATGTCTTTGTTAACAAAATGTAAGTTACTGGAAAGCAACGAATTAACCTGACCAAGCTCAGACGAAACAGAAGCACTTCCAAAATTAAACTGATCAGAAAAAATTTCAACAATTTCTTGTTCGTTTACAACAGTCTTATTACCGATTTGTAATACATTTTTTTCTCTTACTTTTGTAGCCACTTTGTTTCTGTGCTTATTAATTACCCTCCAAATTAATTTAGTACGATTTTTCGACTTTTGCAACGCAGATTGTATTGCTAATCTTCTCGCGTTTCTTGTTACCTTCGTAAATACACGTATGTAATTGTTCCTGTATTTAACTAGACTAATATCATGAGTTAGCTTATTCACTGGCATTAGAAACCGTTTCATTTTACTCGCCGTACGTATACCCTTTGTAACCCATTTAATTTTGTTATTCGTATTGACTTTATACTTCCGTTGAATCTTTTGAAGCTCATTGTAAAACACTCGTTGAAGTTTTTCAGAAAACTATTTATACCGAAGTTATACCATTCACGCTTTAATATGTTTTCTCTAAACTTGTCGTTATTTCTTGTACTAAAAATTCAATACTTTAATATATCTTGTTTTGTTGTTGATTATGAATTTATATGGAAGGGATAGAGAAAAAAATAACCCTGCATGGCCATCAAAAAGACCATTGTGATCCACTGTAATAGCATTCACATTTTCAAGCGATATATTTGTTAAAAAATTATCAATGCATGAACGCGCATTTCCGCAAATATATGTTTCTGAGTCATTTATATGTTTGAAATTATAACATTTCAGTAAGGTTAAGAATTGCACTTTAGTCTTATCAACTGATATCGCGCGAGCTCGCGCGTGCTCACGATGATCTATTAATGTCAGTCGCGATATTGTGGGATACAGTGGCGTGCATTGAAATGGAAACTTTCACACATTTTCGAAATTATGTAAATATTAGATATTTCAAAAAATGTACCTTGTGCTGTTTTCAAAAATATATAATCACGACACCATTATAAAAAAGGTAAACTTTTATTTCAGAGAAAAATAAACAAAGTACAGTCAATGAAAAATATATAGTCCTGGTGACATACATGTATCAACTCCATTTTCGTAAATATTTATACAGTGCTTATTATATATTTATAATTGCATTAAAATGTACACGATTAGGATTGTGTTTTTATCATAATTATGTAACCACTTTTAAAACATTGCATTGTTTTCAAAAATATATACAGCGTGTCCCAAAATTCAACGATAAGCGGGCGCTGGAGGGTGGACCTGCGCATAACTACTTGAGGAAAAATAAGAAAAAAAATCTACCTCATTTTTTTTTTCAATTACGATAAAAAAATTGTTATTCTTCGAAAATTTACTCCCTTAATGATATTTTGAATCACCACGACCACATTTTTTCAGATATTTCTGATGTTTTAATTTTAACGGCCACCTAAGTAGTACTGCTGGCTACCACAACTCTTAAAAACCCTAGAATGCCTGCAGTTTTACACAAAAATCCATCAAAATATTTTTTTTCCTTAAAATTTTGAAATATTTTTACCTTCAGTCGACTTTTACTCATCGTTTTGTAAAAAAAAAGTATGGACACCACTGCGGCAAGTATTTTTAGAAATTGACGCAACTAACCAAGATTCCAAAATGGTATAATACTTTAATAAAACTAGGCGCCAAAAATATTGGTACCATTTCTAAGAAAGATTAAAATTCTTGATTATTGTTCTTGTTCATAATAATCACTTTTACTATGTGCCGAAAAAAGGTTATGTGTTGCAATTTCTTGGAATTTCAATGGCACGTGTGCGTAGTCGATACAATTTAGAAATTAGAGAGAGAGAGAAAAATACCGAGAGATATACGTTAGAAAGAGATAGATAGATGTCCTTTGTTGAATAGCAATAACGCAGGTAGAGAAGTTGCGGTGCTCAGCAAGTCAGTACGCTCTGCTCCTTTGTTTACTGCGCACCTTTCCGTAATCAATTGACGTAGCTCTCGTACTAACGACTCTTGACTTGGCTTATTGGACTGGATTTAAGTGATCTGCAAACTAAATTGACCTGGCATCACTTTGGACTGAGAATTGGAGTTTTGGCGTATTTTGAACTGATTATCGTTTATCATGCCGCTACCATACACACCGGTGGAATACGCTAACATGCACCTCATTTATGGAGAATGTCGGTGCAATGCTAACGCTGCCAGCAGATTGTATCGAGAAAGGTACCCAAACACTGAAAGATACCCGGATTATCGAGTATTTTTGAATGTGCATCGAGCGTTTTCGGAGGGTCATTTTCCATCTGCCAGAAGAAACGCTGGAAGACCGAAATCGAAATGCGATGAAGAAGTTCTCAATGAAATAAACATTGATGCAACTACCTCAGTACGTGCCATAGAAGCAGCTACGGGAATCCCAAAAAGTACGGCACATCGAATTCTGAAACGTCACAAGCTCCACCCATATCACTATAGGCGAGTGCAGACGTTATTGCCTCGGGACTATCCACTACGGATCGCATTTTGCCGTGTGATGCTGCAAAAACACCGGGAAGATCCCCAGTTTTCTTTTGATCTTTTTTCGGCACATAGTGAAAGTGATTATTATGAATAAGAACAATAATCAAGAAATTTAGTCTTTCTTAGAAATGGTACCAATATTTTTTTGCGCCTAGTTCTCTTAAAGTATTATACCATTTTGGAATCGTGGTTAGTTGCGTCAATTTTTAAAAATACTTGCCGCAGTGGTGTCCGTACTTTTTTTTTACAAAACGATGAGTGAAAGTCGACTGCAGGTAAAAATTTTTCAAAATTTCACGGAAAAAAAATATTTTGATGGATTTTTTTGTAAAATTGCAGGCATTCTGGGAATTTTAAGAGTTGTGGTAGACAGCAGTACTACTTAGGTGGCCGTTAAAATAAAAACATCCGAAATATCTGAAAAATTGTGGTCGTGGTGATTTAAAATATCATTAAGGGAGTAAATATTCGAAGAATAACAATTTTTTTATCGTAATTTAAAAAAAAATGATATAAATTTTTTTCTTATTTTTCCTCAAGTAGTTATGCGCAGGTCCACCCTCCAGCGCCCGCTTATCGTTGAATTTTGGGACACGCTGTATACACAATATAGTTGCAATATAACTTAAACATCCAGCGCCAGTTGTAAACACAGTAACAGTTGTGTTGTAATATTTGCCCTGGGAGAAAAGATTATATAAAAAAAAGTTATTATCGAAAAAGTACATTTTTATTTTTATTTATTTATTTTATCTTAGAGGGTCCAACAGCTTATATTACATGATGATTCTTTTTCCGTTAACATATTTAATAATAAGAATTTACGTAACATTGTACTTTATCCGCGTGTTTATGGCTTGACAAATTGAACAGCACCGTGTTATCACTATCCATAACCCTAGCGCGAGATCGCGGGTGCTCGCGCGAGCTCGCGATGATAATTTTTGGTGGAAATTTCGGCGAGATTTCAATTGTCGCCTCGCCTCACCTCGTCTCGCCTCTCCAATGGAAAAACACTTTAAGACTTTGAATATAATTTTTAAACAGTTTTTATTATCTCACACTTCTGAACGTATGCAGAGAATACCAAATAGGAAATATTTAGTATTACACTTCCAATAACTTTTTTATTCTTTTGTCATGAGAGGCCGAATTTGCAATAACTAATTTATTTATTTATTCATTTATAGCCTTTATTGCTGGTAACTTACTAAATTATCTAACACATTGTATGACATGCGTACTTATTATATTTTACTTATTTATTATTACTCAATTTGTTTACTCGGTACCTTCAGCTTGTCCTAAGACAGAGGCATATTCCAGAGATTTCCATTTCTCCCTATCTTTTGCTGGTTGCCTCAATAACTAATAGATAGTTTTAATTTGGATAGGCACTCAGTAATAATTTTTTTCCAGTATTATTGGTGAACTCAGTACCTTTTATTGGCTTTGGCTTCTTGGACAATTTCATCATGATCATTGCTGTAAGTAAATTGGATATTTTACTTTTATGATGTCATGTCAGTTAAACAACCTAGCTTAACTCTTCTATAGTCAAATGGTGAAATTTAAAGTAGGTACTTGTATTTTTAAAAACTTGTATTTTTATTTTATTTTTTACTCTTTTGTCAACACCAAGCACTATCAGTAGAAGTACTTAAATCAGTCTGATAAAGGTCAAACTAGTTTACACTCAGGCGAGTACCTGTTATGAATAGAATAGAATAGAATACGTTTATTTGCCAGAATACAGAAATGTATAATATAATATGTAGATGACGGTGAAACTTACAGGGTGATAGGATTGAGAACACTATGTCAGCGTTCATAACGATCTCGACGATGGCGGCGGCGGCGCTGGGCAACACGTTCAGCGACGTGATCGGCATCGGGTCCTCGTACTACGTGGAGCGCGCCGCTGCGCTGCTCGGCATGAGCGCGCCCGCGCTGTCGCCCGTGCAGCTCGACATGCCCGTCACTCGCCGCTTCGCTAACATGGTCAATACATTTGCCCTCGGAATGTTTTCAAAATCATGCAAGCTTTGCAAACCTCAAAATTGTTTGTACTTTATACGAATACAAACAATAACAAAAGTTTTCATAGTATGACTAACAGCCATTAAATAAACATTTGTTTGAGCTCTCTTGAGTCACCAGCATATTTATTTTAATTACAATATGTTGTTGTGGTTACAGGGCCGCGTGTTGGGTATCACCTTAGGCTGCTTCCTAGGCATGATACCATTGCTCTTCAAGGACGACGAGAAGATACAAGATAAAAAAGACTAAACATGCACTGGCATTATATTAACTTGGAAAACATCTGTATGATCGCCACGGTAACATAGCAGCTACACATCTGCAAACGAGAGTTCAGATGTTTTCCGACTTCTGCATCACTAGGTAATTAAGGCACAGATGTCTTACAAACGTCGACATACATCACAAATTCGCATAGTAATTTTTGGCAAGCTTTCGTCTAAGTTTAAGATAGAACTGCAGCTATTCATAAACCCCAATTTGTCGTTGTTTGCTGCATTCGCTTCGACAAACCAATACCTAATTACGAAAGTAGAATTCGATATACCACACATATTATGAAGAAGGGGCACATTCAAAACTGCTATTTATAGATATAAATTCTATACAAATTTTAAGAAAGTCATTTAGAGTCCTCAGAGCCCGCTATATGTATCGAACAACAAAATTTTCTAGGAGTACTATGTGACAAAAATTTGACAGCTCCTGTTGTTTCGCTTGGCCAACTATTGTGTAAATATTGAGTTTATTATGTACTATAGTAATTATTATGAAACATGAAAAAATTAGTTAGACAATATCACTCAGTTTTAGGTTAAACAATCAACTGTTTGACAATTAACTGATTTGGTTAATTCCAAAAGTGCTTACTAGGGAATAATCGTTGCTAATAGCGGGTACTCTGACCTTTATATTTCGAAACACGCATTAAATGCGACGAGCTATTTTCCTATAGTTAGTGTTAAGCGTAACGAGTAGAATAAGAATGATCGGTGTTGTTTAATCTATGAATTTATTAGTTGTGAGGTGAGGCGAGGGGGGAGTAGGGAAGATTGCAGACGATTTCGACGAAAAACGAGTGTACTTCTCGACGATACATTTATTACTAACTAACCTAACCTTACACCTTTCACTACATAATATACTTAACTGTAACGAAGTACTAACATATTTAAAGGATACATCCTTCAACTAAGAAAACAAATCACGATTATCCAGATTTAAATTGGTTTATTCCGCTCAATGTCAAAATACAATGTTTTTATAAGCCCTAGTTGCCAATTACAAACAGATATTCTCCTTCAAATAACTTAATGTGTTACCATATTACAAATAACAATTATTATTATTAAAAAGTTATACGATACAATACCATGTTACAAATACATAACAGTTCTTTTTATAGACAACGGTTAATGGTATTAAAATACAAAGTAAATTAGGCATAAGTATGGAAGCTAGATTGGTACATCTTACATGGTTAACATAAACAAAATGGTATAATATGATAATAGGTAATTAGGCTTACAACTCGGCCATCCTTTTTTAAGTGGGTCCTCATACTTGCATAAACGAAACAAAAATAATAATTATAAATTGAATTAATACTTTAAATCAGTATTCAAACGGACGAAAGGAGATGTACGCCTATAACCTTAACTTTCCATTAAAGGGAAATTTCTAGAACTCTTTAACAATAATTTAGTACAAAATCATATTATCGTATAATTATAAATCATGCGTAATACCATTCGCTATCTGCACTGATTGCTTATGACAACAAATATGCTTATCTTTATTACTTCTCGGAAAAGGTTTTCACAGTCTGCTATAATCTACGACCATCTCTGCGATATCGCTTTCTCGATACCATTCGCTATTTGCACTAATCGCTCACAGCCCTTGTTACCGTTTCCATAAATCATCTGCTCACTGTCTGTATATGTAGGTACTGCCACGATCTACGACCATCTATGCAATTTCTTGCGCTGATCGCTCATTACAAATTACTTGTTTACAGTATTTCGAATCACTTCTGCGACTCATTAACCGTATCAGGACTATTACCTCCATCGTCACTCTCATTGCCCTCACTGGAATAATCATTAAAATTGAGCCAGGGGAGTACCTTATCTAACGCTACAACGTTTTGGTGTCTTTTATTTCCCTTCCTCATCAAGGGCGTATCCGCGACCAAGAATCTATCTACTATGTAACATGTCCTTGGGGCCGCCAGGTGCTTGTGGTGCGCACATTCTAAGCACGATGTGACATACTTTTTTTGTAAATCCTCGCATCTTTGGGAACCAAAACGTCCTTGTAGACGACTGAGGGTCTTTTCAAAACCGAAATGGCCAACATCGTCGTGATTCATGCGCAACACTTGCCACCTGACACCTCTTGGTACCACCCATCGCACGCCATTCTCTACGATCCGATACACGTAATTACCATTAAGTTGATAATTCTTATGAACGTCAGCTATGAATTTGGGTTCCCCATCTTGTAAAATTTCTCTAATACGCTTAACCTCATCATCACTGTTTTGCACAGTAGCGATCCAAACCTTTATGTCTAAATTTAAAACGTCAATTACATGGTTTTGACCTTCGCTGTTGGGCTCAGTTACAGGACTACAGCTAAGCGCATCCACATGCGCCATATGGGACCCTGGCCTGTATACAATATCACAATCATACTCCTGGAACTGCACCCACCAGTGAGCAATTCGCGGTATGAGATCCTTTTTCGAAGGGTGGTTCGGAGCGCATTACAGTCGGTGACAATTTTAAATTTTAATCCTAATAAATGAACACGAAAGGACTCCGACACCGGCTCAAAGATGCCACAACCGCTAACGTTTCTAATTCAAACGAGTGCAACTGTTGTTCATTATTTGTGGTATTTCGACTGTAATACGCAACGGGACAAAGCAAACCGTCTTTGCTACGCTTCATAAGGATGCCCGCCGCTTAGTTTTAACGCGTCCGTATGTAGCTCCGTCTCTAACTTCGCATCGTATAATGCCAATATAGGTCTTTCAACCAGCTTTTGCTTTAAAATCTCGAAAGCCTTTGTATGTTCTTCAGTTCACTTCCATTCAAATTTAGATTTTAGATGGTCGGTATACAGCCAATTTTGGTATTTCAATTTTCGAACTTTACTAATCTTTTCAAACAAATTTACAAATTTAAATTGGTATCAAATACTATTTAATTTAATTCAGGTTTTTAAATAATTTCGGTTAAAACGTATCCAAAATAACCATATATACTAAATCTATGAAAATAACTTGGATCATTATACCTGAATTATTGTTTTGATACTTTTGTATGTATAACGAACCAAGTACTTTGATACATTATAGATAAATTAATGTTTGTTTAAAATTCAAATTATGAAATTATCCAAATACGTATGAATCGTTACAATGAATTTATTTTATTTTAATTTTAGAACCAAAGTGAGTAGTAGCATTACTAAAGCTTAAAAAAAATCTTTTATGCCTTTGAGTCATTATGGCAGACCTAATTCTTTTGTCTTTCATATAAGTGGGTTGGTTCTAAGGTATGATATGTTTGACAATTTTCAACCAATCTTGGGCTGTTTTGTGATATAGTATATAGTAATATAGTATATATGGATCAACGTGGTGTAATTATCTCAATTTTCGGCAGTTTGTGGGTTGGTACATTTGGGCATAACTAGGTCCAAGTGTACTGAGACGTCTATTTCGTAATCCATCGGCAAATTTTTTAATAGCTAGTTGTTCATTTATTGGTTTGAGTACTTCACAAGCTTTTTTATGTGAGTTAGTTTGTGAGATTGTTAAATTTACAAAAATATCTTCAATTTTATTTGCGTCTTGGGAAATAGCATCTCACCCTGTGAAACACTGTTAAGTTGGATTAGCAATGAATTTGCTGGCTTTTTTGTCAGTAAATATTTTTTCATGTCATCTATCAAATTCTTACAAGTAGCGTATTCTGATTTGAGTTTTAATTTTCTAGATTTTGTCAATCTTATAGCAATAACGAATTTAATTAGTAACTGTTTACAAGTCTCCTTCTCTAAACAACTTTTGTACATTTCAATACCATCTATTAATTTACTAGTTGTATCTTCCGAGCTATCCATGTAAGGCAACAAAGTCGCCGCCGTTTTTAGGTCGAACTTGTCCATGGTAGTGGTAATCGACTTGAAAGTTAATATCTTTTTATACGTAAATTCTATTTTATCTATTATATATTCTGCGAACTCTATATCAAGATCTTTTTATCTAATTTCAAAATAATTGATTTATAATTCTTAAACAGGATTGTGTACATTCATTAATTTTAATATTAACGTGTATTTTTGCCTTCTCTGACCTAATTTTCGTAATGTTACATGTATATTTTTTAGTTTTATGTAAACATTTTCCAATTCTTCCATAACATTAAGATATTATTATTTAGTCATTTTATTTTATATATTTATTTTTAAGCTTACTAATACAGTACGTTGACTTTTTTTATGTAAAGAAGGAGACAAACTGTGAAAAAAAAAATGGGATGTGGTCATCGTCGCCCATGGACATTTGCAACATCAGATGAGCTTCCTATGCGTTGCCAGACTTTGAGAGCCCTGAAAACACGCTTTTTGAAGAACCCCATGTCATAGCGCAAAGGGAACACTTCAGGAAGAAGATCATTCCACATCTTGCAGATTCGAGGAAGGAACGAACGAGATGCCCGTGTGGTCTTACAATGCCAGGCATCTAAGATGTGGGGATGGACTCTACTCCTTGCGATGGTAGAAACGAGACGGTGGCAGCAGTTCGAAAAGTTCCTCAGAGCACTCCCCATTATAAAGACGGCAGAACTCACACAGAGAGCCAACGTCTCTCCGTAAGCTAAGGGGCTCCATACCGTCTGTGAGTTTGGGATCATCGATAATACGAACAGCCCTACGTTGGATAGAGTCAAGTGGATCAAGCTGGTATTTGGAAGCTCCTGCCCAGAGATGCGAGCAATACTCCATATGAGGCCGTACTTGTGTTTTATGTAACAAAAGTCGGTGACCTGGAGAGAAGTACTGCTTCACTCTATTGAGCACGCCGAGCTTTTTTGAAGTCAGTTTGGCTTTGCTCTCCAAATGACTTCGGAACTGGACTTCGTTCGTGATGTGGACTCCAAATATCCCAATACTCTTTGAGATGGTATGGGCTGTGTTCTGGAACTTTGGCGCTGTTACGAATGGGGATTTTTTTAGCGGTAAACGCGCACACTTGTGTCTTTGCGGGGTTAAATTTTACTGAATTCTGTTGGCCCCATTCTGAGACCTGCTCCAAAGAAGTCTCGATTTTGGACACAAGTTGCAGTCTGTTTTGTGCCACTTGTTGGAGGGGCATGTTTGTGCGACCTGTATAATAGGCATCACCGGTACTGTCATCCGCATAGCAATGAATGTTACTAGTTAATAACATATCATTGATATGCAGGATGAACAGAGTTGGTGATAGCACAGATCCTTGCAGAACGCCGGCGTTGATGAGAATGGTGTCCGAGCACAATCCGTCGACAGCGACTTTTATGCTCCGCTCAGACAGGAAGCTGGCGATCCAAGTGCACAGCCCTTTTGGAAGCCCGTAAGATGGTAGCTTCGACAGAAGTGCCTTGTGCCAGATCCGATTAAAAGCCTTAGCTATGTCTAAGCTCACGGCCATTGCTTCCCCCTTGCTCTCGATGGCAGCTGCCCATTGATGCGCGAGATATACAAGAAGATCACCAGCACCACGACTGCGGCGAAAGCCGTTCTGGCGGTCGTTAACAAGTTGGCGATCCTCGAGGTAATCTAAGAGCTGGTTGTTTACCACACGCTCCATCACCTTGGAGAGCAAGGAGGTTATCGCTATAAGCCGATAATTGGACGGGTCTGTACTGTCACCCTTCTTGGGTATGGGGTGAACGCAGGCTATCTTCCACGAAGACGGGACTTTACCTGAGTGGTACGAAAACGAAAAGAGGCGCGTTAAGACCGGAGTCAACTCGGGAGCGCACGTCCTGAGCACAATAGCAGGAACGCCATCGGGTCCACTGGACTTCTTGACGTCGAGGGCAAAAAGAGCACGCCGTACCGCATTTTGCGTGAAGCGAATCTCGGGCATTGTGTACTTACACCGCGGGATAGTAGGCGGTGAGTTACCCTCGTCGTCAAGAGTTGAGTTCGATGCAAAAAGAGAGCATAGGAGATCAGCTTTCTCTTTAGCGGAATGAGCAAGTGAACCATCAGGCTTGCGTAATGGTGGTAGCGAGACTCGACAGAAGTTTCCCTGAACAGTCTTGGCTAGGGACCAGAAGGCACGGCTACCCGATGGATGGCTAAGTAGTTTTTCGCCAATTTTGCGAGTGTGCGCAAACTTTGCATCGGCAATTTCCCTTTTGCAGAACCTGGAGGCTGCGTTAAATTTCTGCTTCAATTTGGAAGTTTGTGAGTCCTTGACGCCTGACGCAACAATCCAAGCCCGGTAGGCCATGCACTTAGCGTTGCAAGCTTCAGCGCAAGACCTACCAAACCAAGGCTAAGAGAGACCACCGACGCGCACTGCAGAGTTTGGAATAAAACATTCCATGCCCAACAGCATCACCTCGGCAATGGATGCTGCGCAGACGTCAGGATCGTCCGAAGAGAAGCTCAATCCGTCCCAATCAGCTGACCCATAATGCCAAACACGACGCCTCACAGGTGGTCGGGGGCTTCTGGCATGGGTAACACTCACCTCAGAACGGATCGGTAGATGATCAGATGTTCCCAAGCAGGCATGGCGGGACACCCGAATGCCGTCTGGGTGCGACGTCAGCATTAGGTCCAGCAAACCAGGGGTAAGACCTTCAATATCCGGTACTCTGGTTGGACCATAGACTAATTGTGTGAGGTCATATGCAGCGGCAAAGTCGCGCACAGCTCTCCCTGTATAATCGGTACGTGCTGATCCTAACCACTCCATGTGGTGGGCGTTAAAGTCGCCGAGAATCAATACCTCCACTGTGGGAAGCTGTTGCAGGATTTCGTCGAGTCCCTTTTGAACGCACCTTAGGAGTCTGGTCAGTTTCCGAGTCTCTGCTTGAGACCTGTACAGCCACGCGTAGATATAGGTGTGGCCCCCGTAATCAACACGCGCCCAGAGTAGAGACAGGTCCCTGTCTTCGAAACTGCCTAGACGGCGACAGCAGATATCATCCCGTACATACATGCACACCCCAGCCCGAGAAACAAACTTGTATTCCAGACTGTATCCGGGGTACATGAGGTACGATACGTCAGACGGTGAAGATATCTGCGTCTCAGTCAGGAAAAATAAGGCCGGCTTGGACGTCTCGAGATGGTGATGAACGTCATTCAAGTTAGAGTAAAGTCCCCTGATGTTGCAAAAGTCCACATTTAAAGTGGAACAGGGCGCCGCGGTAGAACCTTTTTTCAATTTTTTTTAGCAGCCATAAATAGAAACATGTAGAGGGAGGGTGAAGTGGATTGCCGCAATCTCAACAGGTACTTGGGTAAAAAATAGACCATATTCCACCCTGGAACACCAAATGTAGCGCCTCCCTTGCGTGGGGGACGGAACCCCTGGTCCAACCTAAGTTTGGCCGACGGGTTCCACTCCGGGGTCCCAGTCCGGCACGAAGACCAACTCATAGACTTTTATTTCAAGCCCGGGTTCGGGTCCTCTATGTACCAGCGGAGGGCCAGCGGACAACCGTTTCACCGGGTCTCCTTGGCCCCCACGTCAAAGCGGCACGCTCAGCGCAGCAGAGCAGGGGTACAGGACCATGCGAGCCGAGAACTGGTGAGACTGTGGCAATCGGGAGGGAGGAGCTGGTACTCGCGCGCACAGTCGGAACAAAGGTGCTTTGCGACAGATTTCGACGCGAGTGTGGTCGCTAACCAGTCGAGTCCTATGAGGGCTCTGCCACCAAGCTAGGCGATATTTGGATATTACATGAGACCATCGTAAAGCCTCAAAACTTGAGATCTTAAGCAATCAGTTGTTCATTTGGCACTACCCTGGAGTCACGTGTAGGGAATCTAGAGTCACAGCCTACGGACGCGAACAACTCCGGCTAATAACTCCTCCTCCTTACTGAATACTATAACTATTATTTATTCATTTTATTTTATATATTTATTTTTAAGCTTAATAATATAGTACGTTGACTTACTTAATACTATACCGTCGAGGTTAGATTACACAGCAGCCAGCATTCCCTCAAGCTGGAACTTCGTTGTCATCATCTCGATCATATCATCTCGATCATCGGGGCGGTCCCGCGCCCTGACAGTCTCAGACGGATTCTTTGAAAGGTATTCTCTCTCAGTTCATTTCGAATTATTTTCTTGTGGCAATTATTATATTGCCTATATATCAGAAATAGGGTTGCAACACCACATAGCGCCGACTATTAGAATCACCGACAGGAGCACGTTGTTCACACCAACATGTGTTGAAGTTTGAGCCTCGGATTCGTTTGTAGCTCCGTGTTGATTTATCACTGCTTCCTTATTGTCGCAAATGCACTTTGAACATTGTTTCCCCATTTTGCAACGAGGACGTGTGTTGTCCGGACAAAAGTTTATTTTACTTTAAAAATACAACGTACGCAAAACACTCGCGCTCGCAGGGCGCTGGCAGGGTCGCCATGAGGTGAGGCGAGGGGGGAGTAGGGAAGATTGCAGACGAAATGGAAACGAGTGTACTTCTCGACGATACATTTATTACTAACTAACCTAACCTTACACCTTTCACTACATAATATACTTAACTATAACTAATTACTAACATACTATACCACAGTTGACTGTCCCTGTAGTCAACTCGACCTTGCCGCTGGCAGCTCTGGCATCAGTCGCATTGTTTTGACCAAAGTTCGTTAAATACAGAACGGGCACAAGTGATTTGTAATGTGCAAGTAGATAATTATTTTTGTAGGGAGATTTTTTGTGAATACTTACCCATCTTAGACTCATTATATTTCTATTTTCCTGAACTGATGCGTATTGTTGAGCATTTATCGAAGCGGAATAACATCTAGTCAATGATCAGTGTAATCGACTTTTTGTATAATGTAAATAATTATTTGGTTATTATCGTGGTTTAGTACAAACTATAGTATGTACATAAAATCTTTATATCATTGTAAGCTAACAAATTTTATGCTGAATAATAGACTTTATGAACTTAGCAATAAAACAGTATTGATGTACAATAACTTTTTTTCGGTACATAAATGAATGTAAATTGAACTGGTATATGTGTACGAGGCAGTGCGCAGTGCAGCGTGTGTAGCATAGACTGCAAACTACAGATGTATATCGTTGATAAAATTATTTGTTTTATAATTATTGACTTTGTGATTATTTCAATGAATATTTACGTTTCAAGATTTTTGTTTCTTTTGGTTTTTCTTGCTCCTAAAGAACAGTTCTCGAGACGTTTGTTTTCTTGGTGATCATTGATCATTATATATATAAAGCTATAAGTTCTTACTTACCGATACAAAAATAACGCATACTTCCGGATATGGTGGAAAAAAGATATTTATACCGTTGTACGCGGATAGGCTCCAAAGCAAAGAATCAAATATGAGAGGACCTGAATATGGAAAATATGAAAGAGTGATCAACGGCCTGCAAAGACTATAATCCTCCTCAAACCAAATGTCCTCATATGGGTACATACAACGCCATTTGTTAAAACCGCGGGAATTATCTGTATTAGCTCGTTAATATCGATTGTTAGTGATTTATCAGTCCTGCGATAAATTACGCTACCGCTCACTTAGATTTTTATTCAATCGCTGTCGCCGTTATTAACCGACTTCAAAAAAGGAGGAGGTTCCAATTCGACTGTATGTTCCTTTTTTTTGTATGTATGTTACGCGATAACTCCGGTATTTGTGAACCGATTTTCATGATTCTTTTTTTATTGGAATGGGGGTACTTACGTAGTGGTCCCATTTCGTTTTGAAGAAAATCATCCATCTCGAAGGGTGGCCGTTCACGCATGAAGATTCATTTTTATAAATAGCGCCTAACGTTAACTTAGGAGCAATTACTTTAATGGTTAATTTTGCTATTTCTCCAATTCAAGGCGTTTTTCTCTCGATATACTTTGAGTAGTGAGAACCGATTTTTATTATCTCCAGTGTCAAGTCCTGTATAGTGGCGAACTAGGGGATATTTCAGTAAGTACTAGATTTGTGTATTAATTAATGTTTTTCATAAAAACAAATATGCGTGTCTTATTTTTGAATAGTTTTACTATGTATTTGGACCAAAAAAGTTTTCGTGTAAGTTGTATCTAGGTTCACGCACCCATACGAACGCGTTTGTCCCCTTCTTACAAAAATTGATGAATTATTCCATATATTTTCGTAATACACTTTTTCACGCCCTATTCTGCATTTCAACCATCCTTCGTGTATTTATTTGTATATTTCGCATGTTTGATGAACGTAAACTCGATCATTTTCAGAATCAGCCCTAAGCGAGGCCTTAAGTGATATCATCAACGGCGATGATTCTGACTTGGAAATCGACATCGGGGATGAAGATGTTACAGAAGATCGGTGGATCTTCCTGAAGCTACAGGTGAAGACGATGAAGGTGAGAGTTCAGGAAATGGTTCAGAAGAGGAAGACGTGAAATGTAACGGCGAGGTTTTACGACCCAACCAGTCTTCACAGGTTCAGCTTCCAGCAGTGGGTACCATTTCCCAACGACGCGTGTTTTGGAAAAGTACAAATGTTTCTGAACCATTGCCACAAACCCCAAACTTCGAAGAGCCAGAGAGAGTAGTAATAAACTTGCCACCATATGATTATTTTACTAAGTACATACCTAGCGATATTTACGAGCGAATTGCATTCCATAGTAATCAGACCTACCTTGCTAAATAATGCCTTGATAAATCTGGCAAAAACTAACATCATGCAATTTCACTCGTCTAAAAGATTACCGATCGACTTAAACATTTCTTTTAATTTTGTTAATATAGAACAAGGTAAGAAACTGTCTCGGTTTATGTACCCATTGCGAAAATTAGTACAGAATTCGTCAGTGGATGCGGCTTTAACAGCTTATTTTGGGTATATACAGTCGGCCATAAACTACGGTATAATTTTTTGGGAAACTGTAGAGTTTATGCAGGTATTTAAGATGCATTTTGTATGTTTCACTTGTTCTATATTAACAAAATTGTTTGGGTTTCCGTGAGACAATAGGAGAGTATTTACTCGAAAATGAAGACGAAATTGAGGATGTCCTCCTGATGATGCTGTTACTATTACAAGACAAAGCAAGCGGGCTAGAACAGAGCATCCGACGGATTTTATCAGGACTAAAAAGGTAGACCACCTACCTCTTGTTCTCGAGTTCCAAAACCGATGCAGATTACCAGGGTGAAAATCTATTAAGGCCAGACATCAATGCCCAACTTGCAAAGTGATTCTATGCTTGATGACTATTTCTAATAATCTTAACTTTCTTAAAATATGGGCCATGTCCATATTTACTTCCGTTTTCAAGAAATATTTACAAAATATGACCCAGGACTGAGGAGGTGAATATATGCAGGGAATATTTCTGCATTTTTATGAGGTAGGTACACCCTGGCCGATGTAAGGCATACTTCCCGATAGAGGGAAATGAGATACTTATTATAGGGTTGTTGTATCTCAACCGTCTCTCTGTTAGATTCCATTTTCTTGAAAGCGATGCCAAAGAGAAGTATTTAGGGGGAAAAATGCCAAACTACTGCCGAATTTCCTGTACTATGAATACCAAAACAACGATAACCCAGAATACTCAGACCCAAACCAACTTAGAAATGTTCGTTTCTTAAATTGGCCCAAATCGGGAATCGACCTCCTCATCAAGCGCTCATAGTACTAACTGCTGTGTCACCGAAGAGCATGAGCACACCCCGTGAACTTAACCCGACCACGCGCCGGGCTCGTCTATTGTGTAAACGCTTACAAGTTCCTCTTGGAACCTGAAACGATTCACTTGCTCTTGTATTAACTTTTGACGTCAAATGTACATAATATACATAATAATAATAACGCATACACTCAACATAGCCCCGCACTGGGGAAACCCTATGTCGCGGGTGCCATGGACACACACATTGACAACCACAAATTACACCCAACTCACGTGAGAAATAAATGTAGGCCATACAAATATTTCTCCCGGCCCGGGAATCGAACCTGGGGCCTCTGCGTGGCAGTCCGGCATGGTAACCGTTCGGCCACGGAGGCAGTCAAACATTTAAGTGCTTCGTTTAATTGGCATGGCGATGGTCAAATATAAGGTCTGTCTTTTCTTATCTCTTATAAATAAATAAAATGAAACTCTGACATAATTTCATCACAATCATCGTTTAATAAATAATTCTCACTTGTCGATAACGATTACATTATGCGTAAGCATCGATCGAGTCGCGACGGGCGACGGGGCTAGTCGCAAGCCTCTCGCGTGTGACGGACACACGGCACAAGTCGGCACCAATGTCACGTCCTGATTATTTTTTTTATGTACGGCACCGTGTTGACATCATTCAGATGATTACAGTGCATAATACTAACGGCGGCGGCGTCAGAACGAAGACGTTAACTGGCGTTAGTGCCGACTTGCACCGCGCCTCCTTCTTACTAGGTACCTATTGTAGTGAATAACGCATGCAGTCCGACCACCAGGACGCTGCCGCATGCGCACAAACGGAACTCTATCGCAATTATCCTATCGTCAATAAACCTTATCAATTCGGAAAGTTACCTGCGCTACATCCCGCAAAATCACGGAATTTGTACTATTCATAATTACCACATTGTTCACCTTTTACGTGGTATGCCTTAACAAAACAAGTGGTCACCTACTAGAACTCGACAAATTCAATAAATCTTTCCGCACCTTAAGACAAAATTTACAAAGTATCTTAGCAAAAACGGTCGCCATACAAGAGCCTTTTTCACTTATTTGGTAAATCACGACTAGATTGCTCAAAGTGAATATAAAAATTTAAAGGTAATGCGATGCGTACAACTAACACTTAGTTTACATTATGGCCGAAACAGGCGGAGAACCAACGTCAACGTCGAAAAATAAAGCTTTCTAAACACTGGGAAAGGTGACGTAAGGTAAAAACGGCCGCGGCCGCCATATCAAAACGCTTAGCGTAACCATTACAATAAAATTTAACAGTTTGGTCGAAAGTTGCAGTTTTAGTATAAATGAGATCCTTTAAATCAGACGAACTGAAACTACACAGAGAACAGACACCGCGACCTGCAGATCAACGTGTGAACGGCCGCTGCAGGGCCATAGCTCACTTCTGTTGACAGCTCCTAAGTGCTGTGTCCCGTTACCCTCCACCAGTTGTTCCCCAAATCCAAAGTATTTAACCGCCTGTACACGAATTAATCCTAAAATACATAATGTATTAAGTATATCACATTGTACTTCACGAAATAGTGCACGAAACTTGATATTTTTTGATCACAACCTAAACATTAGCGGGCCGCTGTGCGCGGCTACCCGCGCTGCGGTGCATCCGACCCCGCCACTGTGTTATGCAGGTGAACGAGAGTGAGACGGGTCTTCTTTCGCTAACTAATGTAACGGACATGCGGGAAACTTACACATAATTACTGCACCTAATGAGTATCTTAACATCATTAACGCAATCGCTTACATTGTCGAATGCGCGGCGCAGAGCGAACGTCGTCAGCTCGTTCCACTACCGTACGCAACACGTTCAACATACCTAATACAAAAATAATGACACACTGTACATATGTACAAAATAATACATTATCGCGAACGATCGCACCCGTCTTTTTCAGCAATTGACATCGAATGTGCTCTCTTAAAACAACCTAACGAATACAAACAGTGTAATACTCTAGGCACCACTAACAATACGTCGTAAGTACAAGCTTTGTTCCTTACTTTATTCGTCAGTTAATGTGTTTCCTGACTGGTGTATTGTCGATAAATTAAAAATATTGAGAAATAACTTTCTACAAACACAACTTCAAGGTTTCACTCGGACTACTTATCACGAGAACTGTATTAATGTCTATCAATTAATAATTCAATAACTACAAGGATGCATAAGAAGAAACGTGATTTACTACAGAGTACAAATAAACACTAAACAACGTTTTTAAAATCTCATCCAAACCTGTAGTTATTTATTGAATTATTCTATACGTGAACGCACCGGAGAGCGGCGCACGGCGGAACACATCGAGGAGACCGGCGCCCGGGACCCGCGGCCGCAGCAGGCGCGCACGAGTCTTTACACATTTTGAAAACAAAAAACGGGCTCCGTTAAAACAGGCGTGCAAAGGAATTATTGCTATTTTGAATAACACTAAGTAGCGCGACGTCCTCCGCTCCGCTCGCGACGACGAAAGAAGCGACGGGGCCGGCCCGCGGCTAGGGGAGGGCGGGGGGGTGGTCGGTGGGGCGCTCGTCGCTGGAGTTGCGCTCCAGCTGCTGGAGCTCCAGGCGGGCGGCGGCGGGCGGCACGCGGCGCCAGCGCGCGCGCCCGTGCACGGCGTACTGCGCCTCCTCGAAGCCCGAGCGCAGCCCCAGGATGATGCTCAGCGCCGACGCGTCCTGCCCGTGGCAGCCCGAGTAGCGGTACTGCGGCTTCTTGTCGAACCGGCAGCCCTCCGCCTGCGCGCCTGTCGACCGACGGACTGGCTTAGATCGGGGCAAACGGGACGTCGCATCGCGCACGGCGAGGAAGAGCGCACGCGCACCTATGGGCATGATGCAGTCGAGTGTCAGCGCGCACCGGATCCAGGGGCGCATGACGGCGGCGGCGGCGGGCGAGTCCGCCACGACCAGGTGCTCCGCGTCCACCATCTCCACGAAGAGGAAGTCGTCGAGCACGGCGTTGAGGTAGTGGAACATGCGCGGGTGCGTGAGCGAGGTGACGGCGGCGGCGCGCCGCGGCCACGCCAGCACGCCCTGCGCGGCGCCCGCGGCGCGCGCCCACAGCGCCGCCAGCTCGGCCGCCTCGCCCGCCCAGCGCTGCGACGCCTCGCAGAAGATCACGCCGCCCACTCGGCTCAGCGCGTGCTGCAACGAACGACGGACGCGCTCCGTGTTACCTGGACCGCGGCCGACCTCTGGGAGGAGACGTCGACTCGCCAAGATGACATTGTTAAACAACTAAGGGCATCGAGGTAAGCATGAAGCAACGTGAACGTCGGGGTCTTCGATTAGCACGGGCGTCTCTCGTGGTTCAATCTAGGTCCATTTTTAATAGCCTCGTGGAGGGTGTAGAACGGTCTTAGTAGTATGAGTACCATATGGTTCGCTGATGATACGTCCTTATTATTTTAAAAAGTTAAAAATCTCCAAATATTCTATGACTATGGGAACATGCTATATCTAAAGTAGTAGATTAGTTTCAAGTCGAAGAGTCGGGTCCACAGACAAGCAACGTGCAAACGTGTTATGTAAGCTCTAGCTAGTTCTTAGTAAGCCTGGCCTGCATCAATGCCTCGACGCCATAGAGTCCAGACATGAGGTTGCATTTCCTGTCCGATATCGCGCTCTGCGCCGGAGCATTGGTGCATCCTGACACTTAGTATTAAGATTAAGACAGTAATAACATGTACTAAAATTGTGAATTAAAATAAACTTTTCTTTTACTAAAAAATTATATTTTTCTATGAAAGCTCTCCGAAAGAGCTTAACTCGCGTTATCGAAATTGCTTAGCTCTGTAGTGTACGCGATTAAAAAATACGAAAACATTCAGAAACTGCTACAATGTTCACTTCAGCAACTTTCACAGTTTAACGACATGCGGCAATTTGCTTTAGGGTAATGTCGCCGATATTATAGAGCAACTTACAATCGAGACCCCAGAGTGTTAGTGAGAGATGAGTTTAAAGAAATTACCATTCTTACAACGTCACAGTAGATTTATGAAAATGTTATTTATGTTAAGAAGAATAGTAATTTATTTTTATAAAAAATAGTGACAAATATAACATTAATACGAGGAATAAAAATAAACTGGCTGATCTTATAAATGGTATAAAATTTAATTAGTCGCCTTCACAAAGTCCCATTCTCTCTCTTCATTCAGTCTCTGTTCTCTACAATATTCTTCATAACCCTTCGTCTCCCGAATATCTAAGAAAGCGTTTCAGCTTCCTCAGGTCTCAAGACAAACCCTGTCGCTCTCTCGTTAGGTTCTAGTTATCTTTTCCTTCCTTCGATTCAGGTTTTTATTCTCACTCCTTCACTGTTCATGCGGTCAGACTTTGGAACGCACTTCCTATTTCTGTTGTACATCGTTAGCTACTTTTAAAATGAGAGTTCAGGAGCATTATTTATCTACTGTTCCATCCATTTCATAAGTATTATATTATGAAATATGTATTTGTCTAAGTATTTTTCTAGTTTGTAATAGTTTAATGTTATTAATATTGTATTACATGATTTTGTTTTTTGTGCACGTAAGCCCGTTGTCATAGTTATTTTGTCCTGTATTTAGGTCTGCAGGAAAGAAATTTCTTATAGAAATTAGCAGAACCTTTTGTTCGTGTTTTCCTTTCATTAAATGTATTCTGTGTTTTTTCCTGAGCATTAAATAATAAAGGAAAAAAGTCACAAATTCATATACGCTTCTATAATAAAATTCCGGGTGATATTTAAATTTTGCGTTTTACGAGTTAAAAATTAAAGTGAATCTTTATACTATAAGGTTATTTACAGCATCTGTGTACCTACTTGGATGACAGGTTTAGCTCTTGCGGGTATTCTAGATATTTGAAATAAACATTGTAAATGATAAACGTGTACAAATGTTTATTCACAATTAGCAACCCTTAGAGTTTCTTGCTCATTCTTCTCAGAAGAATTCGCCTTACGAATGTACAATAGAGTTTAATCAATATGACGATTTTAAGTGTAATTTACCAATGAAACAAAGATTAATTGTTTATTTGACTTTCAAACTGTGCAACATAATAACGCGTAGGTCAACGCGACGTTCATTCTTATGACTGAATTTTGAAAAGTTTTTTCCTCCCAAACAAATACTAAATAATGTCTCAGACGTCAGCGCGTACGCCTTTGCCTGCGCACCGCAACGCTGCGATAGACTCTGGCCTTGAAACGCGATTCCCTTTTATCAGAACATCGCGCCGCGCTGCGTTGCCACCTTCGACGTAGACATACATAGGTCATCTACAACATCTACGACCTTTGCTTTGCTTCCTGTCTGACGCACCACTCTAAACTTCTTAGTTATTCAAAACGAAAACCATTGGGTGCAAAGTATGTAGGTGTACAAACAAGTGAATTAATTTCGTGCTGTAGATATTCATATAAAGTAGAGGCAGGAGGAGTTTAATCCCTCCAAAGAAGAAAATTCTTCAGAATGCAACGTAGTGACTGGTGGTCATATAGTATACATCATGAAAAATTCCGACATTGACCCAACAGAGTTGGAGAAACAAGCAGCTGATCGCCCGCAATGGAGATCTTTTGTGGCAAACAAAACGTCACAATTTGAGACTCGTGGACGAATTGAGTTGGACGCCCGACGTGACGAACTGAAAGCCCGACCCCGTGCGGTGACCAGCTACCATTACATTGACGGTGTGCTCACGTGCCCCCTGTGCGCACGGATCTTTACTAATAAGATTGGGTACGTGAGCTACGTGAGAGCGTCACCAACAGCGGATCTGAAGCAGTTGTGGTGGCCGAAAACGGTCAGGAGAAATCAATCAATGAATATACATCGCATAGACGAAAACGAACACGACCACAACCATATCGAAGGCCACAAAAATAATTGAATAGCTAATTGATTGACATTACATATATAGAGAACACAGTCCATTCAATAGACGCATAAAGCCAGCGTTGCATAATTTTGAGTTTATAATGAGTTTACAACTGCCTGAAAATCGACTTTTAATCAACTTGGCTCCATATGATATCTTATCTGTGGAATTGAGCGCTATTGGGTAAATCGTGAGTGGTCAAGTGGTCAATGGATCTGCGGCGGGTAATTGTGTGCGGAACGTGACAATCGCGGCGTATTTGTTGGCTCGCGACGTCAACCACGCGCAAGTCGCTTCGACGGACGTGAGTAATCAATGGGCTTCCCTAATAACTTTATTAAAATCGAGTTCTTAGATGTTTGCGATTGCTGCACATTGGAAATGAACTTGAAACCAAAGTATTTTTTCGGACGTAAATGGGGTATATTTGTTTCCTTCTTTTTTTTGCAACAAAGCAAGCTTTCGGGCCCTTTACAGATCTATTTAGTTTATGAGCGTTTCATACAATTTAAAAAAGTAATTTGAAATGTTTCACACGTGTAGGTAAGTACGCAGGCGTGCAAGGTACGTGGTGAGCAGTGGCTTTCAATTATTAGATGGGTAGTACAGACCACGTGTCAACTGAGTATGAACTACACTATTTACGAAAAACATCTAAAAGCTAAAACATTTTTCTTAATTCTTTGTCTGCGACTTTGTATTGGCATTCTTTTCTTGTAAAAAAAAGCGTAATTGAAATGCTAAATTCCGCGTTGCCGTCAGCCAGCATGACAACGTTTAGGGGTAAATATGTCGATTTACGGTAATTTACTTATTATGTACACATAACGTTGATTATTATTAATACTTGCCTTCAAGAACCCGCCCATATTTATGCAAAGTATTATCGAGTAAGTTGCCTATTAGGTGCTCGTCTTTCAACGCTCAATTTTCCGGCTATTCTTTTACTAGAGCATATCAATAAAAGATTTATTCTCAAAGTGGTTTTTCGATAGAATGGATCATATTGATATCCCAAGTTTACAATGGTTTCATTGCATAGTGAAGAGAGCATGTTCAGCAAAGCGCACGTGTTGCCTGTAATACTTATGTAGGTAGCGCTTCCCTGTAGTCCGGGATTTAAAAAATAATTGACGTGTACTCGTTACCAAGTAACCATACTTGTTTAGTCATTCTACTATTGACTGATGAATATAAAATGTATCACATAATTTAATTTTACTTACGTTACGTTTATAATAATAATTTATTAAAAATAGTAAATCCTACGATGCCACAATATATTCCGTTCCCATTTGCGTGGCATTAGAATTCTGCGACTAGAACTGACTAAGTTTGAGGGGTTCTCGAATTTGAAGAATGGTAACGTCGGATTGAGTTATCTCAGCATGGTCAGTCAATCACTCTTCAGAACGGCGGAACGACTATACTGAGCCGTGTTTATTTTAATAAAGCCTAAGAAGCCATCAAAAGCTAAAAACAAATATGTTAAAATAAATATTTTTCAATGACGCGGTAGAAAGTGACACGATTAATCGATATTTTTTATTCAAGTATTGCTAATAATAATATAATAATAATAATTTTATAATAATAATAACAATGGACGTTATCAAAATATAGTCATACAAAACTCTGATGGTACCAACATTGAATCAGGCCTCAAGACAATCCGGAAAGGCGTCCCGCAAGGCTCCATTCTTGGACCTTTACTTTTCATTTTGTACAACAGTGATTTGGCTAAATATATTTTGAATTGCCGGTTTCACTTATATGCTGACGATTTACAAATTAACCTTTCAGGCAATGCTGATGACTTGAACGCTATGGTTGCTGGGTTAAATGATGATCTGAGTTGTATTTCTGCTTGGTGTTCTTCTAACGGCCTCTAAAATATTTGATACTAGGCTCCCGCCCGTAGTCAGGTGTAACAGATTATTAGTGCTGACCCATAGATTGTTATAGGAGGTGTGGCTATAGAAAGAGTCAGCTCAGCTAGGAATCTTGGATTGCGAATGGATAGTGAGCTGCGCTTTGAGAAACACGTATTGGACGTCACACGCTCTTGCTTCTATCGCCTCAATGTTCTGTACAATTTTGGATCTTATAGCAGCCAGGATCTGAGAGTTCGGCTCTGTGAGGCACTGGTATTATCTAGACTGAACTATTGCATCACGGTGTATAGTGGCTGTCTCAAAAAAAGCTCGAAAAAACTGATTCAGCGGGTGCAAAATTCTTGTGCTGGCTATTGTTTTCGAATTCCTCCTCGCACACATATCACGCCCTATCTAAACAAATTCGGTATTCTGAAAATGGAGGCCTGTCAGAAGCTATTTTTGGCCTGTCTAATGTTTGATATAGTTAAAACCCGGAAACCTGATTATACACACACAAAAATAATTGGTCACAACGTGTAAAGTGGAATAAGTTCCGATTAGTTTCTAAAAATATTCTTATCATCACAAAAAACAGAAAGTCTGCTTTTCGCGGCGGTTTCAGGTATCGCGCCAGAAGTGCTGAAATCAAATTAATCAATTTAAGCGTGAATACAAAACAAAATCCTTTGTCTGAGCAGATATGTCTTGCGACATAGATATTTCCTAAATCGATGGACCTGTAAATCTGAAAACATGAATTTCTTTAGAGTTAGGTATATGTATTTGCGTGTGATGCACTTTGGTGGCATGGCTTACTAGGCTGCGATCACTCACCATAAGGTACATTAAAATTGTATCAGTTCTTTAGTATTTGTTTCTTTTTGTCACAGTATTTGTTTTCCACGCAGTATGTGTTTCATATGAATGTGTATAAAATTAATAATGAATGTTCTATGTGCTTTTACGTTATATCCTGTGAAGTGATTGTAAATGTTTTGTTTCTGTTTGTATTTGTGCTGAATAAACGTGTTATCTATCTATCTATCTAATTATTATTATTGCTGACTGGGTACTTGATTTTTAGATTCATTTTTGAATCAAAAGCTAAAAACAAATATTTAAAGTGTGAGTATATGACGTATTTTTGCAAGTACCATGACATTTATAGGGCAACGTCTATGCACATTTACGAGGAAAGGAGAGAAAATCACTCGCTAATTAAAAAAGCCGCAAGCCCATGCTTTCCAGCCCGATGAACGTATGGGCAGGTATCGTATTAATTTAATAATAAAAATAAATTTTGACCGGACTATAATTGTGCACCTGCGCGCGCGTGTATACTTAAATTCAATTAAAAAGATGTAGGCAGATAGGTACGAGTATGTCATTCAAATGTGTAGAAACGAAACTTTAGCCACAGTATATCACCCTTGACGGCGGTCGGTGGTGAGGCCGTTGTGACTGAACGCAGTGTGAATTTCTCGCCCAAAGTTGTACGAGATAGTTATCATGAAAAAGCAGAAGTCTCCAGGTCACGACAGCCTCAGTATCGAACATTTTACATATGCCGCTGAGCATCTACCGCGAGTGCTCGCTCTGTTTTTAACTTGTGACACTGTTTAATGCGCACCTTAGTGGTACCGGTAATTAAGAGCAAAAAGGTAACACATTATCAAACACAAACAACTACCGGTCTATTTCGCATGCTACCACCACAGCTCAGGTGCTTAACAGTTTAATTATTAAATAATCACTTGAACGAATATATCGATTTGCATGACGCACAATTCGGCTTCAAAGTGGAAGTATGAAATCAAGTACTATACTGAACGGAGGACGCCGATATCCGCGTGTTTTCTAGATTTGTCAAAAGTTTTTGACTTGCTAGTGTATGATCTGATACAGGGACAGGCTGGATAATGCGGGTGTACCTACCGACGAAATGTACTTTTTAGGTGCTGATATAAAAATCAAAAGAATCAGGTGAGATGGTTCAACGCCCTATCAGACGAGTACTCATTAGAGTGCGGGGTAAGGCAGAAGGGATTAACTTCTCCTCTGCTTTTTGAGGCTTGAACAGAATGACTTTGACGATTTCACCTCTAAGCAGTAGTAACAATTTCATACGCCATCTGTCGACCACTCGCTTGTACTTACACAAAGTCAAATAAAGATAAGTTGCAAATTAGAATACAGAAGAGTCATAAGTGTTATTTTGCAATCTATACCTACGTTGTTGTTCCCTTAGAGACATTCGAGAATAAACCATCGTGAAAATAAACATTGCTAAATATTTTAGGGTCAAAATCGTAATAGCATAAATAGTAAAAGTATTAGGTAAATCGTGCAATGATGCGATTGTTAGTTGATAGTGTCAATTAATAACTAATACAGTAGTATTTTTTTACAGTAATATTTTCAACTATAAAAGAGAAGTAGAAAAGAGTAGTAAAATTACAACAAATACTTTTATTCGCTATATTTTAAATGCATTTAACAAATTTCAATATTTACTAATTAATTATGCGTCATTGAAAGTATCACTTTTATGTATTATTTATTCAATTTGTTTTATACAATACGTAAATAAATACTTAGATTAATAATAAAAAAAATAAAAGCGATTACGACCAATACGACTAATTTGTTTTTAACTGATGGAAATTCCAACAATGAGAAGTACACAGTACAGTATAACGATACGTACTTTGCGCGAGGTTATATAAATATACATTAAAATAGGCACTTTATTAACTAACTTGTTAACATTGAAAAGCGTCAAAATCTAAATAGCGAGAACAAGTAGTTTAATTGAAGTTGGAGTACTATTTTCTGATTGAAGCATGGGTTCGTCGTCACGAAAGCAAATATTTGCGATATTTTCTGGATCAGTGGTGGTTTTATTTTCTCTGTTTTCTATTTTCTTTAAAACAAAACTGCAGCAAGCGGCGGTGGGTGGAAAATGCAATGCAGTATAGTTTCATTTCTACTAAAGTGGATATGTCTTTGTGTCTCGCGGTGCAGCGCGGCGCAGCCTGACGTCACCAGCTTGTGCCACGGGCACTACAAAGTGTGACTAGGCGTCTTTGAAAGGCAAACATTGGCTGAGCGACATCGGACTGCTTAGGGCGAACTTTGGAAATAGCAATACAATATAGAACTTCAAATCTGTCAAATAAAGTGAATATCGTTACTGCGCGTGCAAAACCGCGGAAGAGCAGTTGGTAAATACCGCGTAACAGCAAAAGGTACAAAATTGAAATATCGCGCCAACAGGTGAGGCTTAGGCGAGTTAGCGTTAAGGATTTAACGCTAACTCGCCTAAGCTAGACCTCACAGAATTTGAATTAGCCTCTAAGAAACCTCATTTTTGGCATCGAAACAATACCGCGAAACAGTAGCAGTGCTGAAATTGGCCGCAAGTCCGCGTATTTACCAAATTAATGAAGAAGTTATAACACGTACTCTACACGAAACCTACGACTAGGAGAACTAAGAGATCAAATTCATCAAGGCGAAGTAATGTTAAAATGTATTATTTAAAAGTTAATGATAAAAAGGAAAATAAATGGAGACAGTCGGGCATCGGTATGAATATATTACGAAAAGTCGGAGTCAGCTCAAAGGAACTCCGTTTTGTTGAGTATAAACACGCCTGCGTTTTGGTAGCGATAAATTTGACAAGATTGGCATCGCTCCAATTGGAGACTGCCTGGAGTGTCAAATAAAAACGGCTAACCATGGACTCTCGACAAGACAGGATTTCCTCTCCACGGACCCTTGCATTAGTCAAGTACCTATCTATCTACAACTGTACTGTCATCAGCATACGCAAAGGAATTAACATATCATTGATTTGCAGCAGAAAGAGTTGCTATCTATCGCCGTATGTTCGGAAGAGTAGCCTTCTAAGATCACTCGAATCGAACGTTCACTCAAGAAATCCGAGATAGAATTACAAAGGTCAGTGGGAAGCCCTAAGAGGGAAGCTTACTTAAAAGGCTTGCGTGCCAGACCCCGTCAAAGGCTTTAGAAATGTCTAAAGACACTGCAAGTGCCTCGCCTTGCTTTTCTATAGCCTCGCTCCATGTGACAGGCATACACAAGAAAATCCCCAGTAGATCGCCCTCGTGGGAATCCGTACTGGCGATCACTAAGGAGGTCGTTGTCTTCAAAGGTACGACAGGAGACGGTTGTTGAGTACACGTTCCATAGTCTTGCAGAGTATGGAAGTGACAGAGATAGGTCTATAGTTGATAGGGTCAGCTCTGCTTCCCTTTTTCGGCACAGATTGCACGTTTACAAGCTTCCACCAGTAGGTTCCCTGCGGCATCCAAATGCGAACTCTCTGCAAAGAGTGAGGCAATAAGATTCACCTTCTCTTCCGCAGTATGAGCCAGCGAGCCAACCAGCCTCAGCAGAGGTGGCAAAAATGAGTGACAAAAGTTAGATTCGACCGCTTTGGCCAGGGACCAAAAGGATTTGCTGCCTGCTGGATAAGAGGCAAGCTTGGCCACTATGCGGCGCACATGGTCGAACTTAGCCCTACGTAACGCACTTTTGCACTTCTTGGCGGCCTTATTAAAAGCTTTCTTCAAATTCTGAGTACTCGGAGCTTTGCGTAGTCCAGCATCTGCCCAAGCTTGGTACGCGGACTGTTTACGTATTTCAGCACAACTACAATCAGCTTAAAACCATGGACGAGCTTTAGGGTCCATAAGGTACATCAGAGTATGGTATGTAACACTCCATACCCAAACGCAAAACCTCGACTACAGCATCAGCACAGCTCGACGAGTCTCCTGAAATAAAGCACGCCTGGCAGGGGTATGACGCAAAGTCATGTACGTCAGCTGTGTATTATAGTCTTAGACTATGGAAATTATTTTTTTCCATCCTCTAAGAATGTGGGTAAAATCATAACGAAAAAATAGGGTGGCGTGGCTACAGAGCAAGACACTACCTTTTAATTATATTTGTGAAAGATATTTAACAAGATTAAGCTGCTGTGACTTTCAGAGAACTTATGAGACAGTTTTTTTTAGTTATTCTTAATTGCACATATTTTCAAGCTACAAAATTTAATAACATTTTAATCACGAGACTTACTTTCTTTTTGACTTACTTATAAAAAGATTTGTACATAACTTGACTGCGAACAGTAACAATTTATTGTTTATCTGATAATACTTTTTGGTCTAAGAAGAGTTTGTTTTAGAACCTTTTTTGTTAATTTATTATTATTAAGATCCTGTATTGTCCCAGAGAAGAGCAAAAGCCTCCTTACTCTCTGTCACTTTTGCTCTTTAGTCATAATAAAATCAAACCTTTACTAATAGCATACTACTTTTTCTGTAATTTGTTAATACAAAATCGCGTTAGTGACTTTATCCGGAATCTAATCAAATTGTGGGTAAACTTACGTTATTTTTCTACAACGTGAATCGCAAAGAAGTAGGTACAGAGTTCAGTCGGTAAAATATAGTTCAATAGCTAAGATATTAAGTTGTTTATTCCTCCTGTAAAATCGTGAAAACGCTGTTACGCGGTATTTACAAAGTGCTCTTCAGCGGTATTGCACGCGCACCAACTATATTTCTTCTCACTGGAATATGCTGTGAGCGTGATCGTGTTTTAAGCGATTTGTAGATTTTACATAAAGCACGCATGAGAAGATTCCGGGTTCGATTTCCGGCAGTACCGATTAGGGAAATGAACTTTCCTAAAATTTTTTTGGCCTAGGTGTTCTGGGTAGTGACGCGGAGTGTATTCCGTGACTCTTGGTCCCAGGTTCGATTCCCGGTAGAACCTATTTGGGAACTTCTCTAAAATTGTTTTGGCTTAGGTGTTCTGGGTAGTGCTGCGGAGTGTATTCCGTAACTAGTGGTCCCATTCCCGGAAGCCCAAGTTTGGGAAATTAACTTTCCTGAAATGGTTTTGGCCTAGGTGTTCTGGGTAGTGCCGTGGAGAGTATTCCGTAACACTTGGTCCCGGGTTCGATTCCCGGTAGAACCAATATGGGAAATTAACATTTCTAAAATGGTTTTGGCCTAGGTGTTCTGGGTAGTGCCGCGAAGTGTATTCCGTACATCTTGGTTCCCGTCGATCGATTCCTAAAATGTTTTTTTTGCTACTAGGTGTTCTGGGTAACACCGCGTAGTGTATTCCGTAGCTCTTGGTCCCGAGTTCATTTGCCAGTAGAATCAATTTGGGAAATATATTTTTGTCTGTTCTGTTGGCAACCACCTGGTCTCAAACTAGGGAACTCCCTGTACTCGTCATGAGTGCCAGAGAAACCGAATCCAAGCATAGGCATTACCAGAAACCCAGACCAGATCCAAGTTCAGGAAGTTCATTTAAAAATTTGTTGTACCGGGACTCAAACCCGAGACCAAGGGCAACGGAATTCACTCCGCGGCACTACCCAGAACACCTAGGCCTTCTCTTCCAGAACACATAAACCTTCTCATCTAGTGCCATATTATTTGCATGTATATTGTACAAATTCCATACTTCACCTTAGATTTATTTTTTATTTCGGCATATCTATATTGTCTAGTTTTTGTTAGTTATTAAAAAAGATGCAATGTAAATATAACGAATAACTAATTTATAAAATCTCAAATATAAAAACAAAGTCAAATATATATACATATATACAAATTAAATTTAACACAAACACAAGTGAAAATAATTAAAAACATCAACTTTTTGTGGCATAAACCCGCTCAAAAACACATGCGCAGTACACCCGTCGCAAAGCCTGAAAGGCGACTGAGCGTAGTACTGCACAGAGCTCGCGAGTGGGAAGGAATTATTATTTTCAAATAATAACACCTAACTTATGGACTATATAAGTTAAAAAAAGTGAACAATACATTCTGTTTGAAATTAAATTATCTAGTGTTTCGTGTAAATTTTATAAACAACAAAAAAACCGCTCTGTTCACAAATGCCTTCAGTCGGACCTGGAATTTCAAGTAGGCATGGATATTCCCTCCGCCAACTTTGATCCTTCAGATCTTGCAACATCTGAAACCTAATTAATTTGGGTTTCAGACGTTGCATCTGAAACCCAATTAAAAATGTTGTCCCAAAAGTGCCCAATTGGGACAAAACTAAACTTTTCTTAAAAAACTTTCTGGAGAGCGGACCTACGAAAAAGAGCGCTAGCACCGCCACTTCAAATAAGGAATTTTCATCATCACCTCCAGGACTTGACTACTCGGGCACTACCACCAGATGTGAAACGATTAAAATTGGAGGTTGAAGGTTCGAGGTGGGGTAATCTTGTCAAAAATTGGTCGGTAGAAGAAATGACAGTACTGGAAGGCTCATGGCGAAAATCATCTCTTAATACTTACAAAGCTGTATGGAATCGATGGCGAGATTGGTGTAAATCTAAAAACTTGCAATGTACAAGCCTTACTTCACAGACGTTGGCCCTCTTCATAAGTTATCTCCGTAGAGATTTGGGTCTATCGGCGAGCACTATTAGAGAGCACAAATCCATAGTTTGCACCTTCGCAGACCCGTGCAACTCAAGTGCTTTAAGTTCTGATAAAAAGAATGCTGAAGAGCGTTGAGCTACAGAAACCAAAATCTTCTAGTATATCAAAATCTATTTGGGATATCTCAAAGCTTATTAATCGTCTGTCGCAAAATCCCCCGATGAAGACAACTTGTATCATATTTCCAGGAATGTAGCGTTTTTACTATTACTAAGTACAGGGCGTCGTATTCTTGATTTAACACTCTTACATTTGACCCAGAAAGACGTAGAAATTTCCCAAGTTTCCTTAGGGTTCTAGCCAAGCCTCGGTTCTAAAACCGATTCGGCTTTGTATCGTCAATCGGGTTGGGAATTTAAACGAAATAGTTTAAGGAATTTGTACTCCTTATTGGATCGACAAATTAATAAGTGTATCCAATGATCGGCGTAAGGCAAACCCAAGCTATCAAAGTATTTTTATTACTACCCGCGGCGTTGTAAAGCCTGCGTCCTGATGCGTCATAGCAGGATGGTTGCGTTCTGTACTAGACCAATTAGAACTAACAGATTCAGCTGGAAGCATAAGAGCAGCAGTTGCTTCTAGAAATTATGAGTTATTACCACTGGATGAAGTTTTAAGCAAGGGCAATTGGAGAAGTGTAAATAATTTCTTCAGTTTTATTTTAAGATAATCAAGCAGATCGAAGCTCCTATAGTAACAAACAGTTTAAGCGCCTCGTTTATAGTTAGATAATGTTAACAATTTGTTATAAGTTTCAGTTCTTTAGTTGATTTAAGACTGGTTACTCAGTGTACCTGATTACACGATCTCATTTTAAACAAAATCAATAAACAATTTTTTAACGATAATACTTTTTACGTTATGTTTTGTGAACATATTGTTACATTTTGAATTCTATGCTACTAGCATTTTAGTCTTTTTGTTAAAAAAACTCAAACCATTAATAAGAAAAGCAAGCATAGAAAAAGCAAAGTAAGATAACATTTAAATATTTTCTAGTTCATTGGCAGATCACAGTACGCTGTTTCATAGGCCGGCAGAAACCAAACACGTCTCGGAGGGTCAAGCCGCAGTCTCAGACCTAAAATGGAATGGTTTTTCCTCCAAAAGGAATAAAAGCTTGACCCAAATTTTGAGTCCTTGCCGGCCACTGTTGTTTTGGGCACCGAGACGTACTGAGAATCGCGCCCGCGCGTGCTTGCCGGCCCGCCTGCCTCTCAAGTGTAATCTCGGAGGGTCAAGCCTTTGGCTATTTTTTTAAAAATATCAGTTTTTATTCCCTTTGGGGGAAAACCGGTTCTATTTTAATTGATAAAATAATTGGCAATTGGTAATACTTATTATTGCACAATACCAATTAATAATTGATGTTTCAAAATTTTATTGACCGACTGTTTTTTAAAACCGATGTATTAAAAATTCGTTTTATACGTTTTATTCGGATAAATGATTTTAGGTATATCATTCGAATTATCTGAATACCAAAAATAGGTAAATGTTGCAAGCCATAGTAAGTGGGTCCAAGTAATTTAAATAAATTAATAGTTAAACATATTATTAAACTTTTTATGTTTTCCTTGAGGAATATGTAATTCGCCATTGAAGTAACGAGTTCCTCGAGTCGACGATGGCAACAGGAAGGATTTCATAGGTTTTAATTTAAACTCAAAAGTGTAACGCGTTATTAAGGCAGATTTCTCTGAGGAGAACGAGTAAGAAACTCTAAGAATGTTTTTTTAAGAAGATATTTGCTCATATTTATCATTTACAACATTTATTTGTAAATATCGTATTGGTAGAAACAACTTGAAAGAACTAAAGTGGTCAAAAATTAAAGCACCTAAATATTGAATGAAATTGTCTTCATTGCACATTAACACTACTATGGCAACATAAAACAAATAATGCAAAGAAAACAGAGCTAGCTAATGTACAACAGGCGGTCTTATTGCCAAGCAGCAATTTCTTCTAAGCAGGCTAGAAATGTAAGAGTTGCAAAGACGATCCAACCAAATAATATCTACTAACAGAAATTATTGGCAAGTGGACTGTATATTAAGATGTGCGCTGTAATGGAAACACGTTGGCAATTTGAAGTCAGTAAAAATACAACATCGAAAACGCGCCGAACTCGGGGTTCGATTCTGAACCTTTCGATAACTCAGTTGTCGACCGATTTCTTTTCCTTTTTGATTCGTCGTCGTCATGACGTCACACTCGACCGGCAAAGGCTACAAACGTTATTCAGAACACAGTAATCGAATGAAAGTTACCGAACGTCCTATTGTTTACAAAGCAAGAACGTAATATGGAAATCTCTTATTATTTGAAAAAAGTCTAATTTTATTCATTTATGTTAATGCAAGACTAACGTATTTCTATATTTTAGGCCTTTAAAGTCTTAAAAATGTATATAAAAGGATTTTCATTTTTCTTATATTTCACAGTTTCAGTGAACTGCCTCCGTGGCCGAACGGTTACCACTGCCACGCAGAAGTGCCAGGTTCAACTCCCGGTCCGGGAGAAATATTTGTATGGCCTACATTTATTTCTCTCGTGAGTTTGGGTGTAATTTGTGGTTGTCTATGTGTGTGTCCATGGCACCCGCGACACAGGGTTTCTCTAGTTCGGGGATATGTTGAGTGTGTGCGTATTTATTTTATTTATTTCACCGACTAACTCCGTAAACGCTGTTGGATAACGATATCGTATCCGAATCCGAATTGAACGTTTAACTCGGAATGTTCTGAATAGCTCGGACAGCGCCCTTCGATTCGAGAACCATATCCAATCGAACGATTCGGGTAAAATATCCAAGAGTTTTGAATCGGGGTCCCGACAGCGTAGAAGAAGCAATAACTGTTTTGAAAAATGAAAAAAAAAAGAAAAAAATTTTAAGAACAAAGACCGGCGAAATATAAGAAAAATAGATGTAAAAAAATTATAATTACAAAGGAGGCTGCGTCACAGCTGGTTGCCAACACAAGTATTTCAAGTAAATAAACTGCAAATTGAATATTCTTACTCGTTAATGTTACTTACATGATTGGAAAAAAATGTTATACTTTATTTTTTCGCTCAAATAATTTGAGCGCTGACTGTAGTCACGCGAGCGCAATACTTACATGAACAACATTACAGGTGATTCATGATGCCACTTTGTGTTAACTTTGTGCCCGTATACAGAGCGTTACCCAGTTATTTCAAAATTGTAATTGTCAATAATACTGAATAACATTTCCTAAGGCACTATGATCAATTTGCGAAAATTATTTTCCATTTCAGCGCAACGAGACAAAAACTGCAACGCTGAAGTAACGGAGGGCTTCCTAGTGACTTTGTTGATACGGCAATCGGTAATACCTACTTAGTAGGCGCGGTTGTAATTTGAACGACTAAGCTTCAATAATGCAGACCATTGTTTTCCAGAGAGGGCTAAATTTAACGCCGTCCTCAGTACTACATTTTTTATATAGCACAACAGACACGCCTTTGATGTGAAGGCCGCACTCGTCTACTAGGCACGAACCTGCCTGCATTTCGTTCAATGCGGAATAATATGAGAATTGCCTAAGCGCTCGGCGCAATTGCGCAGGAGGTGAGTTTTATAGAAATTTGAAGTTGTATGAGAAATATTTTTTCACGAAACAAAGAAGGAAATTTTATGGACCTACGCAGATAAAGCAACGCAGAGTGACCCTTAACCTTCACGAGAGATACAAATCGAATGTCCCAGGAATTTTCGTTTCTAATTCTTGGATTGGTACGTGATCAGTAATAATAACGGTGGGCTAGGTGTTCTTCGGGTAGATAAAGATCTTATCATTATTTTTCTTTTTCTAAGGCATGGTGTTGACACCGCCGCGCAGTGGGCCCAAATTGATAATTCTTGGACATAGGAATAACTTGTGGAATATCGAGCTAATTTTTTTATATGATAGATAATAACATTTCTAACAACTTTTATTCTTGTATAATTTCTTGAAAAGTTGATAGTTTCGGAGAAAAAATTAATTATTTTTGTTGTATGGAGAAATATACATTTTATTTTTTATCTCAAAATATACGAATATGTAATGTGCGTGAGTTACTTACAGTATAGTTTCAATCCTTTTCTATGTAGAAAAAATAATCCGTCTGCATGTCCTTGCGGCTTTGTAAGTAAAGGTGCGACAAAATTACTAACTCTTTTATGTACTTTTTTAACAAAATACATGAGCTTCGACTATAGAAAAATTAATTTTAGTGTAATTTAGAGATTGTTATAACAATAACATGAAAGTTAAGTGGAAACACTAGTTTCACAATATACTAATATAGTGTTAAAAAATAAATAACAAATATAAAATTTTGACACCTATTTACTCGTAAAGCCGCAAGTACCTGCAGATGAATTATTAATTATTAAAAAATAATCCATCTGCAGGTACTTGCGGCTTTACGAGTAAAAAGGTGTCAACATTTTAGATTTGTTATTTATTTTTTAACACAATATACTAATTTCTACTTAACTTTCATGTTATTATTATAACACTCTAAATTACACAAATTTTTTTTTTTTTAATTTTTTTTCTCCGAATCTATCAACTTTTCAAGAAATTATACGAGAATAAAAGTTGTTAGGAATGTTATTGTCTATCATATAAAAAAAAATTAGCTCGATACTCCACAAGTTATTCCTATGTCCAAGAATTATCAATTTGGGCCCACTGTGCGAAGCCGACGACTCGTTATCTTATCATATGCAAACGAAGTGTGCCGCTCATAGTTGCAGTACATGACGAACGGATCGAGTGCTAGTATTTCAGGTGGTTAATTGAAGCCTCTTCGTAAAACTACTTAACATATATAGAACAGTGAATCGCACAAGGCCCCATTCCACAACAGTAGTTAATTCAGCAATATAAATCTATGAAGATCGAAGTTTTCGTTTAGCGTAGGTGTTCCAAATGACCTTTTCAAGTTAATTATCACTGTATTATTGTTTACTCATAAAGTAGGCCCTCTACGCATATACAGCGTCTATGTTTGTAATGAAACAAAAATTGTGAAAAAAGCTGTCATCTAGTTTGACATTGTACAATCAGCTCAATCAAATGGTGTAAAAACGAAAGGGCGCGACTGACGTTTATTTTCACTTTAAGTACTTACCTACAACACTTTACGAACTAGTAGTTTTTTTATAATACCAAGTGACTGGACGAACATGTCATGCGCCTGGTGGTAAGCGACACGCCTATCCATAACAGTAGCAGTGCCACCCACGAGCTTTAAATCGCAAAGGCCTTAAGGGCACTGCCACTGCGCTCGTCAAAGTCCCATGTGCCTGTAATTTCACCAACACCTTTACCCTTCCTAACAGGATTGCAGTAATAAGTAGTAAGGTGGCAGTAGTAAGGGTAGTAACCCTGGACGAACTCTTTCACAAGGAGCTCTACTGATACTAACACTACTAAAAGTACTTTTAAATACAAATCATTTCACTTTGAAATTTAATTTATTTTCAGGAAAACCATAGGTTACGTGTATTTTTTTGTATGTATTTTTTGTATGTATAGTACCGAAAAAAAATAATTTTATACATTACACACACTATATCAAGTCTACGTTAGGACTAGAGCGTGGCGCTGCGAGAACGATGTCGATTACTCATGAACGAATTGAGATTATTAAAATTTAATATATATTTAACTATTTAATATGTTTTCTTTTTTAACAACGATTTTTTTTGGTGCCTGCTTGTAATTTAAACAAGTAACTTTGTACACACGCCAGCACTTCAAGCTACACATTGACGTATCTTGTTCTGTTGCACTGGAGGCGATTTTTTAACAAAAATGTGCAGTCTGGCGTGCCGTTGTCCGTACATTATCGAGTTCTTAGCTTTTGGATTGTAAACTATTCTTTCGAGTGGAAACCAACGTTTCGAGCTCTTTAAGGTCACGAGGTCACGGCTTGGGCTTGTATTATCATTAAACAAAAAAAGAATAAAATAAATGGAAAATAAAATTTATTGAATAAAGAAACACAAATTGTGTAATTTATTCAATAAATATTTTCTATATTAGTAAAATAAAGTTCAAACAACAAACATCTATACTATTTTCAAATTGTCAATCGATCAGACAAGGAAAAAAACAAAAAGGACAGCAGCAGCCTGTGCAAATAAATATTGGATCATTATATCGCTCATAATGCATTTTGTAACTGCATCGAAGGAGCTTTGGAATGTGCACACTTTTGTGTGTCCAACTCATTGACCTACCTAGGTCAATGGTCCGCCTAGTAGATCGGTGACGTAACACACGTACACGCCTCTTCAAGACTTTCTTACGCATACGTTTCAAATTTGTCGATCATCCAATTCTAATTTTAGATAGGGCCATTCCTCTGTTATTAATTAGTAACGCATTTAGTAGATATGTAACAATTACATTTAAACCTACGAATATAACATAAGTGCCGTGGCAGGAGAATGGTTGATTTTTATTTGAGATGTCCACTGCTCGAATCCTTGTGGAGTCGAAGTAACTTCACAGCCCTTAGAAAAAGTCATCAAGAAACATTGGGCCAGTGGAGCCCATTACGGCCTAAATGCCGTCCTTATAGGAGACTCGTGCCCGGCAGTGGGAGGTATAAAATGTGTTGGTGGTGGTGATGATGAACGAATATTGCCAAGATCACCGACCGGGACCTCGTTTTCTTAACTACGCGAGTCACTCAGTCAGTCGTGGAGTCACTGACATCGCATACCTTCCGCGATTTGGTAACATTAATGTAATAATATCTTCCATATTCAATTGCACCGAGCACTGGCAGAAGTAATCTGTTCTAATATGAAGAGAGAGGTACGTAATTGAATACGTGTCAATAATGCGTTACTCTCACCAAAACGGAATGCTGGCGGCTGGTGGCAACCGTGATATTGCCAAGTCAACAAAAGAATTGAACTTTACAGATGATAAACTGTATATTCAATCCAACGCACAAATATTAAACAATAATATTCAATGTCCTTTGTTTCATAAGTAACTTTTGTTTGTCGCTACCTATGACAAAAATCAACATAAAAATTTTAGTAAGTTGTTTTTTAGTTTAGTTAATTGGTGAATTTGATTTAGTTTTCGTTAACATTGTTCCAACAGCTTTCTATAGTATGTTTTGCTTTTTACATTTGTTTCTGTTTCAATAATACTTTGAAAGTTTTTAGATTTAATAGCTAAAGAATAAAAAAGAAAATTTATACGCACGCCTACGAACGCAGACGTGCCCCTATTCGCATGCGCAAGTTATAGTAGACAGTATAATATATAAGTGCTTGTCGTTGTAGATTGTACGTCGCCTTGAATTTTTTTAGTCATATCCATAATGTGTTATAGTGTACTCTCTGTGGTCGTTTTACGGTTTGCAAAGACTGACTTTGAAGGACTTTAACTGTTAACAAGTCACACACATTTCCGTACACAAATTATTTCTATGTCCACGAATTATAAGGCTAAGGGTTTCCGCCACCTATGGCATAGAGACACGCCACTTTTTTTTATAAAATACAAGTACGCATTGGACTTCCATCTCAACTGATAGGAAGTGACGACGAGGTCGACGATGCTGCAAGCACACCTAAACAATGCCTATTCACACTCGCCGTGTAAAGACCCAAGTTATACCGCTACGGGAAGAAGTGAACAGAGAAGAGTCTGTAGGCAGGAAATTCCGCTCCATAGCATAGACACATAAATGTGGAATCCTTGGAATATTCCAAACATACGGATGGAACCCCAGCCTACGTCTAAATAAATGTCTTTCCGGTGATGGAAAATGGAAGGTGGAATTAAATCGTACAACTCCATCGCACACTCTCTGTATTAAATCCTGTAGAATACCGATAAGCAGGCAACTTTACGGCGGTGTTGAAGGCACTGCAGCTTCACCCTTACTCACCCTAGTCACCTATAAGCTTCTGGGCGCAAAACTATCCCATTGGTGACAGCAACACTCCAAACACGACCGGACTAGTGCTTGGTACAACTGACGCAACAGTCCCGGGTATGAAGTAACGCCTCACCGTCACCAAAGGATGCCAAGCTTCCTGGCTGCATTTTTGGTCATGGATTCAATGTATCTGCCGAAGCTCAAATTGAACGACAGGTCCTTTCCAAGTAACTGGAGACGGTCGGCTATCGGTACGGATACGAAAAAAGGGGAGAACAGACGTCTGCGTTTCGGTGGCATCGCCCCAATCGGAGAATTCAAAGGACTAATTACGGACTCTCGACAAGACTGGATTTCTTCCGTCCGAAAGTTGTAGAAGTATGAAAATGGTTTCAATTCACGTTGTTGGCAATCGAGATCTACCTTACTAGGTTGGCTGAGTTTAACCTCTATGATTACAACTTAAGCATTAAGGAAAAAACTGTTTAGTTTTTCGTTGTTTAAACAAGATATCAACGAAAACTACTCGACAATGTTTTAAATAATGTACAATATATATATGTATAAGATGCACGCGGCTTGCCGCGACTCAATTATGCTACACCATCATTTGATCCTCACGAAGGCTGTGACCCAACGCAATACGGAACTATTAATATGCGCGACTAGATAGCAACATTACTCGAATAGTCTTCAATTATCTTTTTAGACAATCGAAGGCTCTCGGCATTCGCTCATCTGTGTGTGTTCAGTTCACAACACTCTCGATTTGAATAAACTCATAATGTTTGTTGGTTCTATCGTCTACTGGCTTCTGTCGATAACCAATCGTCTCGTATTCCATAAAAAAGTCTATGTTTAACACTGCTAAATATAAGAATCTTGGTCTATAGATTAGACTAAGCAGCACCGCACTAATTAAGGTACACATAATCATGTGAGCCCAAAATGAATGGCCGCCCACGCGTGTGATCGTGCGACCACTTTACGCCTTAGCTGAGGTCAATTGCTACCTCTTTAAATTACCAGTCTCCACCATAATTAGTACTTAACCTTTAGTGTGACTTGAACGTTCCAGTGAACTTAGAAGAATGTAGAATAAACGTGCGCGAAGTTTAATGGACCAATGGGTCATTTTAGTAAGCTTACCTTGAGCTGTACAAAAATAAATTCATTAATAAATTAAGTTTATACTAGACAAAAAATTATAGAACTGTCACCAAACAATACTTATGAAAGCGATTCTTTAAAAATTAATGTTATATAAAATAATCGGTAAACATAGTCAGCTATCAAATAATAGGGTTAGTATTTATAGAACCAACCAGACCAATTTATTTGAAATAAAAAAAAAACAGGAAACACACGTATCTTATGGCGGAATTCCAAGGAGGGTCATTCTGGCACTAAACGAATGAGCACCAAGTGCGTATAGGCAAGCGGCTCAAAAGCGACCACAAGGCGTAAAGGTGTATGTGTGTGTAGGCAGGTAGGTAGGACCGCACATTAGCTTGGTGCAGCAAGCGAACAGCTAGCTACAGGTGAAGACTGAAAATCAGCAATGCTGAGTCTTTAACCTTTTTGTTCATATCACTCTATTGTATTTTCTATTAGTGAAGTATTGTGTGTCCTGTGTTTTGTGGAGAAATACATGTCTTTTAACCGACTTCAAAAAACGGAGGAGGTTCCCAATTCGACTGTATTTTATTTTTATGTATGTTACGCGATTTGTGAACCGATTTTGATGATTCATTGCTCCCATTTAAATTTGAAGAAAATATTTATATATTATTAAATTATATTAAGGGGATGAATCCGCTTTCGCGCACTTTCCGGTAACCGATTTCAATAAAACTTGGCGAATTCAATGAACTCTTGAGCTCGGTATTTTTTTATAAAAAATTTAATACTGCAGGACAAGTGTGGTGTCAAATCCTCCATTATGTGGTCAACACCTCATTATGTGGTTATTTCTAAGATCTATATATTTCTGTGTAAGATCATAATCTTACACACGAGTTCTTTTAGAGAATGTGATGATATAAGAGGCAATAGTGGCTCGAGTGACGGATGACGTTTACTTCTTACGGTGGCAATCAAATTCATATAATTGGTCAAATTTTTTGCCCGTCATTGTGGCTCCACCTCCTATTGGGCATTTTTTATTTGCATATAAATAGCGACTTCGTAACGAATATCATTATTAAAATTTGGTAACTATACTAACTCCGATGCACACACTATGTTATACATATGTGACGAAATACAAGGTACACAAGTTTTATTTAGTTAAATTGACGACGGTCAACGCATGTTTCTAAAGTTCTTAAAAAATCATACGGTATATATTGTATTCACAAGGTATAATTGCTCAATAATTTTTTTCCCCTTTTACCATTGAACTTAAGACCAGTGCTTTTAAATATTTTACGATTTTTTAGTCGTAAGCAATGACCTTAACATTATTGGTCATTAAGTAACTAAACGACAATAAGCATCATATCCAACAACAAATGGTAGGTATAATGTTTTAAGACATCATAATGACGAGTAAAAAACTTAAGACTCGAGCATCGTTCTCGCAGCGAGAAAGCGTTCTCGCAGCTGATTGTAACGAGCACGAATACGAAACATTTAATTTATTATTGATATTTATACTGTCGAGGACCTTCAATGGGCATTTTGGACTTTATCATCAGCCCAAATCAGCACGGATCTAGAAAGTACTCTCTGTTTTCTTCAAGAAGAGCCCAAACACCTTTTATTCCTTTGAGGAACACAACTACCCTGAGTGCAGTATCATGTAAACAAAATTTAATGGGACCACGAACAAAAGAGGATGTTAATTAAGTACTTGTAGAAAAGATGAACTCTCATAAAGGTAATTAATTTATTTAGCGACAGATCTACTATTTGGAGAACTGAGTTATTGTTTCAGAGCAGGCCTATTATTGAGAATCGAAACTTTTAGTCGCGGCATAAATTTTGGTGATCAAGCTTTCATATTGGATACAAATTAACATTCATTTGGGCACTCACATACTTGATGGATTAAGAAAGTTGTGATGATAGTTTGTTTACTTTCTACTGTATGTATATGATAGACGTCAATTTAAATATAAGTGGCACGAAATATAGTTCCCATATTAGTGACATTAAATCATGTGAATGCAGTTATCAGCCACTAACAAAGTGATTGATGGTAACAGAAAAAGGGTTACCTATCACAAGCTAGAAACATGATTTACAGAATTTTGTTTCTCCGAAAACCTTTAGATTTTCATTGAATAGATTTTGTTTCATTTTAATGAATGATGCACCTCGCATCTTTAGAAAATATGATAAACGAGATGCAAATCAATTTGATCGAGGTGTAGTAGCTCGCTTCGCTCGTTCGGATCGTGCTGCTTTTTAACCGACTTCAAAAAAGGAGGAGGTTCTCAATTCGACTGTATGTTCTTTTTTTTATGTAAATATGTTACGCGATAACTCCGGTATTTGTGAACCGATTTTCCATAGTGGTCCCATTTCATTTTGAAGAAAATCATCCACCTCGAAGGGTGGCTGTTCACGTTTTATAAATAGCGCCTAACTTTAATTTAGGAGCAATTACTTTAATGGTTGAATTTGCTATTTCTCCAATTCAAGGCGTTTTTCTCTCGATATACTTTGAGTAGTGAGAACCGATTTTTATTATCTCCAGTGTCAAATCCTGTATAGTGGCGAACTAGGGGATATTTCAATAAAACTTAGCTAATAGACGTAATTCTACGAACTTTTGAGGTCGATTTTTTAATACTCTGTACTGAGATTATTCATATACTAACCTAACCTAAACCTACAGGAGGGGGTCGTACCGTCTAGGTAATGCAAACAAATTCGATTCTGGCACTCACCGGTGTAATAATTATTCTAATAATAGGTTTTCGGACAAACGATACTTTTGCTGTAAGACATTTCCGTGTTGCAAATTTATACCAAAACTGTCATCGCACTAATGAAAAAAAGTCGAACCGCTTTCAGAGTAATGCAATTCGGATAAAATAAATTCGAGTTTGTGATAGGTTACCCAGAAAAAGGCATAAGTAAATTTTAATTTTTCATTTAATACTTTTCTATTAGTATATGAAACTTACCTGCTGACTTCTACAGTTAACAACTATTAGAACCATTGTATATAAATTGGAACAGCAAGTCAAGCACGTCTATGTTTCTCTGTTATTCATCAGTTATCACCATCAGTTCTCTTCATATTATATTTTTCATTCCTTTTACTGTTTTGATTTTAATATAATATCAGAAGTTCGCAAAACTGTGGTTTTAGACGTATATTATACATAGTTTAACATATGTACATAAAAACAAACCCAGTTTAATGATTCAATATTACAATATGAATTTTTTTCCCTCAATTATGAAAACATAATTTTCCATGACACATCCTCTGACACATAGTACAAAACAGGAAAATATGAGTACCTGTATGATGAGTGGTCGAAAGGCGTGGATGCTCTCGTCGCTGACGTGTGACGGGAATTCGGACAGGTCTAAGTCAACAATTGCACACTTTGATGAGTTGCAGTAGTTTGACACCTACAGCAGTCATGATGTATTAATGCTTATGTCTAGTGGTAGAATTTCAATAAAGTAGCATTAAAGGCAACAACACACAAAAGCTTAGATTTTGTAAAAACAATGAATGGATTTGATGTTATTGTATGCAATATTATTCATTCGAGATTCCAAGGAAAGTTTTAATTTGACAATTACTAAGAAATTAATAAGATTAAATCAATAACTAAATATATGCTCATAACCACAGATATATATCTAGATAGACGCCGCAAGTGTACGTACTTGGCGTGCCCAATGTAAGTGAAATACACTTAGTTGCCATATATTACATAACTAAAAATCAAAGTCTTAATTTTTTTAAGTAATCAACATTTTTTAAAAACATGTAATATAAAGGACTTAACTATATTATTCTAGTATTTTTCTACTAGATTAATATTACGACTACTTGTAATCAACAAATACTTGAACAAACATTATTCTATTTAGAATTGATTAATTGAATGGAATATGCTTATTCACGTGTATTCCGTTCAATCAGTTGATTTAGAGCGAAAGGAGGTTTCCCATCACTAAATAGTTCTTGTGATGTCATAGTGGGTACAAAACATGTGGCACACTTGGTTTTCATATAAATTGCAGTACTTGCGGTGTCTATCTAGATATACACCTGTGCTCATAACATAGATGAAAATTCAGACGAAATTTGTTCACTAATAATAGTAATATCACTGATATTAATTACACTCATGATTAACATTACACATTTGTATCCAGTACAAGTACCATAGTATGACCACAGAATAAATACTTCATACACCACACCAGAGAGTTAATGTCTTATCATCAGAAACATTGCCACTTTGTGTCGCACAAATCTAGCAGCAGCGGGGTGAATCAAAACTTTATATACTTGAAATGGTGTCTATGAGGGTTAACCATTACCCTCAAAATAGATACCTGACAGAAGACCTGTTACTGTTTATTTGGATCACAATTTATTATTTTATTCATTTACATAGCCATTGAAACATGTAACAGGTTCTAAACATGTAACAGTTTACACTCAGATGAACAGGTTTCTTACATGTAGAATTTCATTCAACACAGTTATAAATAACTTTGCATATAATATACAACGGAATATTCTTTCCCTGCTTCTGCAGAAAGTGATCTGTAGCCCCATCTATCATACCTAAACAAGCATTCATTCTAAAGTGCATGTAACTATATCTCTGTTGGCATATTATTTACTCCATGGTATGAGTACTTGTCACACATTCCTTTATGACAAACACTTGAGATTAAAATCATGGAAATGAGAACACTTAATGCATATTGCCAAGCACAATGGATCTTTTAAACACCTCAGACTTTACAGAATAAAATCTCCAATATTTTAATTTGATATACATGTGTATAGAAAAAGCCATAAAGCCAATATATAGCCACAGCCTGCTGCATGAAGTGCCATATTACTACACATTAGAATAATGTTGACACTAACCACAGCTAATGAATAAGGCTTCAATCCCAAGTTATAGAGAAGGACAGTGTAGGGAAGGTGATGTGCAGCACGCACGAAGCTGACTGCCTCTGCATGGTGGTCGCCGCTAGCATGGGTCACCAGCACAGGCAGGGTTGTGTTGTGCCAACGCAGAGCCTGAGCGCCCGGCCCCAACCCCAACAATCGCGCGAACCGCTCCTCCGCCACCAGCACGCTGTCCTCCACATCGCGCAATTTGTCCTGCACCCACACATCGCCCTGTTGCCTTACCATGACATGCCACTACCACAATCCCTATCAACCCCTTATCCTTCTACAAAAGGCCGCAACGCATTTAGCCTTTATTTTAAATTAGTTTAAATGTCTTTACATTTATTGCGATTTTGTATGACAAATGTCAATAAATGTTCCAAAAAAAAATCCAGATACCAAGCTACCTGGAAGTCCTTGATGTGCTGATGGGTCTGCGTCACGATAGTCTGGATGGACTGCGGTGGTTGCGAGTGGAATACGATCAGAAATAAACTTATCGCGAACACAGACGTCGAGAACAGCAGGAAACTTTTAGTTTTCATTTTGTGCGCACATTATCACCAGAAGCGGCTAACTGTCGACTACTATTCGACGCCGCGCGAGCTTTACAGCCGCGCTGCACTTTGCCTATATCATTTTTAAATTGTTCTTTCAGAAAATAAAATAAATCAATATCACTGACACAAGCCAAAAGTGTCCTAGGAAAAATATCACATTTTTTAAATAATAACTCAATCCTGTTTCCTCTATTTAAATAACAGCTAATAAAGTGACATACTGTAGCAATAATAAAAACGAGATATCACAGTACATTAAAAAAGCCGTGTTTGAAAAAAAGAGCCGAACAAAAACCCAACACTGCCGCCCGCTCGTCGTATTGCTTGGCTTTGATTTGACATTTTATAAAATTGATGTTGCTATTTAATACCTGAAAACTACTGCAAAGCCTATTTAAAAAAATGACTAATTACGTAAATATGGGATATAGGTAATATAAATAAATATATACATGTATCTACTAAATTCAAAGGAATATATTTATTATACATTAATATATTATAAAGCTCATATCAAAACTTTGTGAGTTTATTAAGATTCCATTAACTTTTTTTTAGCTATGCGATAAAATAGTAACATTTTGTAACTAACAATGTCAAGTGCAAATAGTGATGTTGCCGAATTCAACTGCGATCCAAATAAATCGATTAGTTTTTAACATACAACGTAAATTAAGCTACAATAGAATATAACAAGGACAGTCACGCGTTGAAAATGTTCTTACTTTTCGCGTACACTGCGCGTTCACAACGGTCTTTATATGTATCACTTCGTCATATCAGCCATCTATTGACAAGCGAAGTATGCATTTGTATGTGTACGTATTGTTTTAGAAAAGAAAAATCCTTGCATATGATATTCCTTGAACTATTTTTCCGTCCCAAAAATGACTTTAACGACTCCGATTTTTTTTCGCTTGCACATTATACAAGCAACTAAACTTGCAGTGATGTTTGATTGACTTGACCATGTGACGCAAAATGTTCATGTCGTATTCAGTTTCAAAAAAAGTCCAGAAAGTTCCGATCCAGAAGTGACGATAGCCAGGGCCAGCGAAACGTAAACTGTTACGAAACTATTTCTCAGTGTACACTGAATGTCTTAAATGTAAAATAAACCCCTTCAATAAAATGAGTAATGAAACCGATGAATGATGATAAACATTAAATTCATCGATATTTTTCACTTTGAAAATGATACAACAATATAATTACTTACTTACTTACTACGAGTGTCCTACAGGGTCGTAGACAGAGAAACCGTGTATTGTACGTGTAGATATGGGGTGAATTATAATATTATGATAATTTATTGTAGAGTTGCACGGTTTTTGGCCTTGAATCAATTTTTTGGATTGCAATAGATCATACATTATGCCTCTGAATCGATGCACATATCGAATCGTATGTTTTTGAAACGATCTCATAAATATTATATAAATTTCGATTAAAAAAAAAACAATTTTGACGCCTTTTTGGCTTCAGGTGGTTACGATTTTCACTTAGAGTGATACTAGCTAGTGAGAAAAGGCGTTCAGAGAGAAGTAGAGAAAATCGGCAAATATTGTAGACTTACTTAGATGTTGCCAAACTGCTTTTCCTGCTGGCCAAAATAAAGTACGGGTTCGGAAAGAGACGGTTTTGTTTAAATTATGAATACAATCTAGACAATTTGATTCTCCCTAATATTGATTCGATTTACTTGTTTTGGGGAATTTATTGCTCCCCTAACAAACAATAAAACGGCCTCATGAACTTTGTGAATTATAATTATTTTGTTTCGTGGTTTTTACAGGATTGTATTAAATAGTGCAAACAATTTGCAATCGCTGACATGACAATATATGTAATAAAAAACTGTCAAACATTTACGGCAAGTGTAACACTCTCCTTGGTGACTCTCGTCCAAAGAGACTGCCACAGCCAGCCGGTGATAATAGGCGGCGTCTAAAGCCGCCACACTTAAAATTCGCATTGAAATGAATCGATACATAAAACTGCTAGGTCGTATACACTTAAATCGAGCTCTTGAAAATCGAATTATAATGTGTACATCCCTAACGTACTGAAGTTGGAGTTTAAATGCAGCAACACTTTTTCTTTCTTTTTTTTATTCCGCGCCCGTCGCGCGCATGTCAATTTTATCATACGGGAAATGTCGAGTTATTTTTAGAAAATTGACGTTTTATTATTTATATAGGTCATTTTTGCATCTCCTAAATTGCAGTGAAGTAAAGTGCAGCAATGTCCAACGTTTCAAAGAGAAGGCGAGAGGGGTCACGAGCTAAGATTAAGGTACAGAACAAAGGGGGTCATCGGCGTGACTCGTGGCCGACTCATTCATGAATTTTCCACGTTATCATCAGAGTACCCGTTATTATTCTAAGCTAGCACCATTTAAATGCAGCAAAATGTCGGTACCCCTACAACTACAATAACCCTCTAAAAATTATGTAAAACTTTGGCATTCGGCTGTAATTCGAAGGAATGCCTAGAGAAAATTCGATGTGCTGATGTCACATTTGTACGGGTGATTTCATGACGTTGCATGACCGTATCATTAATTTTGTCGATAACCGCGCTGCCGGTCGCTCAGTACACATGCACCAGAATAACAAGAATGTGCAGCTATAGTTTTGAACATTTTAGCTTTGTTTTATGGTCAGTTGGATATGTGAGTAATGCTCACTTTCTCTATTTACAATTAAAATAACTTTAGATTAATTTGCTGATAATGTTCAGCAAAAACTGTTAATTAAACAAGTTATTATTATGATTTGCACACTCATTTACAATAAATTTTGGGAGTTGATGTTGTTCATTTCCATAGGTTTACCCTCAATACCCTACAAGTAGGGTGGTGCTAAATGAGTAACAACAACTGGTGGTAGGCTTCGGCCATGACTAGGTACCACCCTTCCGACGCAGCTCAATTGCCAAATTCATTTTATCCTTGTTCCAACTTGTGTTCAAGGTTGACAACAGGTGGTCAGGTCTTAACAACTGCATTGCGCCTAATTACAAGTAGTAGCTGCTTGTACTGCCACACTGAGCACTCAGTTCTGGAGGCTAATGGAATCCGAAGCACAATGCCTCGTTCAACTGCTTTCCTCCTGCCAATTTGCTTCTCCAATTTCCTCACCAACCTCAGAAGTCTGCATTCAAATATTGAAGCAGTGTACCACCACCTGGACTCTGACAAACCACAGCTGCTGTTCCCCAGCGACGCGCAGATCAGATGTCCAGCTGACACAGCGTACCTTAGCTACCCCGGGTATACTCTGGAGCACAGGATATTACCACACACTGAAGTCTGTGTGTACGTTCACGATGACATCTGTATCAAGCATCTCAAGAATCTTGAGGTACTGATGGTTTTTCTGTATTGTGGCTTCTGGTTGACACAGGAGTTTGGTATTGGTATTGGTATTGGTGCAACGGGCTAGTTTCCGCAACTCGACGTCGAGGCGCCTATTTTGCGTGTGGTGGGTGCAGGGTCCTACTCGTGCCACCCAAGCTCCTCCAGGAATCTCAGCAGCCTCTTCGGTTTTCTGAAGACTTCGGGGAGCGACCTCGGCACTCCAAGGTACTTTGCCCTGTAGTTGGCCACACCGGAGCACTCTAGTAGGATGTGTGCGGCCGTTTCCTCCCCCTCCATGCACGCTCTGCATAGAGGACTGTCCGTGATACCTAAATTGAAAAGGTGTTTATTGTATGGACCATGACCCGTTAGAGCGGCAGATAGAGTGCGCAGCTCTTGTCTTTCAAGTTTGATTAATTTACGAGATAGACTGGCGTTGAGCGTTGGGAGTGCTTCCCTAGCCTGTCTACAAACCGTAAGGGTTGTCCATATGTTATTATGAGAAGATTTTGTACCTTTGAGTATAGTTGTTCTTGACCATTGGTTGGGGAGGGACACTATGGGTTCTGGCCCTACAGCATCCGTCTCCGACCCTTTTCTAGCTAGTTCGTCTGCTGCGTCGTTGCCACGTGAGCCGCTGTGTCCTTTAATCCACTGTAGAATTACGTGGTTGTGTGTACATACCTCCATGAGTGCTTGATGGCATTCATATATAAGCCCTGAGTTCATGTCATAGCTGCTCAGCGCTTGAAGTACTGACATGCTGTCGGAGAGTATTCGAATGGAGTGATTCTTTACTCTTCTCGCTATTATTGCTTCTGCTGCCAACTTGATACCCATACATTCAGCCTGGAATACTGTGTTGTGGTCACCAAGCGGTGTTGATATTCTGATGTTGAGGTCTTCTGAGAACACCCCAGTACCTGTTCCTGAATTTGTTTTTGATCCGTCAGTGAATACGCGGACCTCTCTGAGGTTTAGTCCTTCGTTGGGATCTTCAAACAATTGTATCCTGTATTTTTTGTCAAAAATGTATTGTTTTGGGATCCTATCCACAGTTGCCTCCAGTAGCGGTTCCTCTTTGACTATCTTGTAAAGGATTTCTGTATGTGGGGTCCTCATGTGCTTCCAAAGGCCGGCTCTCTTTAGTCGCACTGCTGTTGACGCCGCTTCCTGTCTGATAAACAGTGGGAGGGGTCGCAGGTCCAGCATCGCTTCGAGCGCCGCAGTTGGAGTTGTCCTCATGCAGCCGGTCGTCGCCATGCATGCTAGCCTTTGGAATTTGTCCAACTTGTCAGTTGCAGTCGTCAGCTTGGTTCGTGGCCACCAGGCTATCGCACCGTAACTAATCATAGGCCTTATCACCGTTGTGTAAAGCCATAGTGTTATCTTGGGTGAAAGTCCCCATTGTTTACCTACCATTCTACGGCATTGCCAGAAGGTGATAGTAGCTTTTTTAATTTTGTTGTCCAGGTGTTTGTTCCAGTTCAACTTGTTGTCCAGAATTACTCCCAGGTACTTGACATCAGTTGATAATTGTATTTCTGTACTAAAGAGTTTGGGTAGTAGGTAGTTACCCAGTAATCTTTTGTTTGTAAACATTACTAGTTCTGTTTTTGTTGGGTTAACTGTTAGTTCATATGCTCTACACCATCTTTCCACAATCCGGAGTGCAGCTTGTGTGATGTCACAGAGTGTACTGGCATAATTGCCTGTTATCAGTATGGCTATGTCATCAGCATAGCCTATTGTATAGAAGTGTTCTGTGTTAAGGTTGGTGATGAGATCATTTACGACCATGTTCCATAGCAGAGGCGACAGTACTCCTCCTTGAGGGCACCCCTTCGCTACTACGGCCCATGGGGTCTCTTTCGCTGTAGTTCTTATTGTTCTTTGTTTGAGCATATTGCTAATCCAGCTGATCAGCACTTCATCCACTTCGTGTCTTCTTAGTGCTGCTTGTATGCTGGAGAAGTTGGTTTTATCAAAGGCTCCTTCGATATCTATAAAGGTGCCTAGGCAGATTGCCTTGCTTTTAAGGGCCTCTTCTATCTTGCCGACAACGGCATGTAGGGCCGATTCGGTGGACTTGCCTTGGCAGTATGCATGTTGGTTTCCGTGTAATGGAATGTTCTTTAGAGCTCCGTCCCTCAGTTCTCTGTCACATAGCCTCTCTAGCGTCTTCAAAAAGAACGATGTGAGGCTGATCGGCCTGAAGGATTTTGCATCAGTGTAGTCGTTCTTACCTGGTTTTGGTATAAAAATGACTTTTACGTCTCTCCAGCTATGGGGCACATAGCCGAAGGCTAGACAGGCCCGAAAGATGTCAACCAGGTGCCGGGCCAGTGTATCCCCACCCCATTGTAGGAGTGCGGGAAAAACTCCATCTTGGCCCGGAGCTTTGTATGGTTCGAATGTGTTCACTGCCCATTTTGTTTTTTCGTATGTTACTACTTGTTCAGCGTATCGCCAGTTTCGGGTCGATGTGTTGTAGTTCATTTCTTCGCGCCTGTCATCTCGGACGAACCTGCATCCTGGGAAATGTGCTTCCAGTAGGGTTCTTTCCGTTTCTTCAGGGGAAGTTGTGAATGTGTTGTTTGTTTTACGTATTGAACCTAGTTCACTTGCATTTGAGTTCGCTAGGATTTTTCTTACTCTGTTCGCTTGTGCACAAGACGTGATGTTCCCGCAGTAGCCTCGCCATGACGCGGTGCTCCTGAATCGTATGCGTTTCTTTAATTTGGATTTGGCCGTCTTGTAATTTTCCCAGTCCTCATCCGCGCATGTGTTCATTGCTCTATTGAAGTGTCTCCTTACCCTTCTTCGCAGCCTCTCAAGCTCAGGCCCTCACCATTGGTGGCCTTGTCGCGGGGCTGGGTCACTTAATGGGCATGCGGAGTTGTAACTCTTCAATATGTTTGACGTCAGTTCTTTAACCTGTATTTCTATCTGCGCTGTGTCCAGCAGTCTTCCCGGTGCTACCGGTTTCTCCAGGCTCTGGTGTAGTTTGTCAGTGTAAATTTTCCGATCGGTTTTTCTGGGGTTCCGTTTCGGTTGTTGTACTTTGATAACTGTTTCTAAGTTGAATCTTATCCATCTGTGGTCCGAGAGAGATGCTTCTTCGGACACGTGCCAGTCATGGACAAGATTCGCTGCTCCGTCTGACGCTAGGGTTAGGTCTATGATGGTTCTACTCCTTTTATTTACAAAAGTTGGTGTTGTACCTTTATTGAGAATTTGAAGGTTAGTTGTAAATAAGTATTCTGTTAAGTTCTTACCTCTTTCATTCGCGAGTTCCATGCCCCACAGCGGATGGTGGGCATTGGAGTCAGTGGCCACGACAATGTGCTGGCCGTTCTGCTCGCAGTGGTTGATTAGCTGTACCATTTCCTGTGGTGGTGGCACATCAATCTCCGCCATATAGACAGAGGCGAGTACCACTTCAGGCAGGCCCGTGGCCGCGTCAGCTAGAAGCTTTAAGGCACACAGGTCTCTGGAACAGAATTGTGTTAGTGGCTGTATGTGTAACTTGTTTGAGTAGTATATACATGTCCGTGGTTTATCTGAGATAGTAGTGGATAGTAGCTTACCTCTCAGATGTGAGAGTCCATTTATTTGGCCGCGGGCGCCGATCCACGGTTCCTGAATCAGCGCCACGGCTGTGTCGTTTGCCTCCAACCACTTCTGAAGCTGAACCGTTGCGGTCTGACTGTGGTGGAGGTTGCACTGGATGACGGTACAATTATTGGGCGAGGGGGACACCGCCATCAGCCGATAGCAGTATGTCGTCCTCATCCTCGCTCAGGCAGATGTCTCCCATCGCCGACACACACTCGTCCTCACTATTGGACGCCACCGTATGGCTGGCGACGTCCACAGGGACGGGGGTCAGGGAGGGCCCTTTTCCTTCTCTGGTGAAGCCAGTGGAGGTAGAGGGCACCGGGGAGGCATCTGTTTTGTTGGTTGATGTACCTGCCTTTTCAGGCGGCACATCCGTGTACACTCCTCTTCTGGACCTGAATCGGAGGTAGACCGTGCCTAACTGAAAAGTAAAGCGCCGGCCATGCCCCACGATAACAGGTACCAGGTCCTCAGGTAGGCTTACCACCACAAAAGTGTTTTCTTGTTGCTGTTGCAACCTGTGGACAACCCATCTGTGGACCTCCGCCCACTTGTTCTGCCAAGTGAGCAAGTGTCCGATACGGCGCGCTTCCTCCCAATGACCGGGGATCAGCAGTCCACAGACCACCCTCCGGGGAGCCTCCACCCCATTTTTCAATGAGAGGGGCTCCCCGGTGGGCAGCCTGATGGTGCTGATTGCGTCCTCTAGCCATTGAAAGGTGGCATTGTCCTGGCACCACAGCTTTAGGGACCCGTCGCTATAGACGGGTTTACCTCGGAACTGTGGGCCGACGTCCTCCTCACCGCATTCCTCTGCTCCTTGAGAGAGGCGCTCACAAAGGGCCTTCTGTATCATGACACAGGAGTTACACAAATAGTCTAATGCTGTGTCTACTGCTCGCGCAGTTGAGATCAGATAACCAAGCAGTTTCAATACTTGGTATGAGGTATGTCAACATAGGTGCCCAGGGGTGCAATTACTAATTCTGGGGGACTGTTAATGTTGTTTCCATACCAGATGACCAATCATGGTGGGAGAGAGATGTAAAAACTTGCATTAATGCTAAGCCTTTTCCAGCTAGTCAGTGGTGCCACAAGCATCTCAGATGTTTTGTCTCATATGGCTAATAACTTGGACCTTCTGCTAAAAACTGATCAAGACCAATACTCAGTGGTTGTGGATGCATACTCCCCACCTGTTCAGGGTGATATGATATGGGTGTGGCGATACCAGTTAGCAAACTGGGACGAAATGCGCCATTTTTTTGGATTCATATCCCTGGCAGGCTTGTTTTTACTTCAGGAGTCCTCTTTACCTCACACTGGCTGCACTATGGCGCCAGCTTGCATATATTAAAAAGAGGTACACAGAACTCTGCGGAGTCTAGACGTGAATAAGACTCAACTCACATTGGCGCAGAGTCGAAGCGTCGCGACGCGTCATATTTTTCGCCTATAGCAGAGGTTCCCAGACTATTTTTCTCATAGACCACTTTCAAAATTTAGCTGGTTCTGGAGGACCCGACCCCCTGCAGCCACATTTCTGCCATATTCCATATCCATATTATTTTTTGTCCGACCCTTGTCGAGTCTCCCGTGGACCCCTGGGGGTCCACCTGGACCACTTTGGGAAGTAAGGGCCTATATCATATTCATATCTATTTTTCCATTATTAAGGTACAAATTTGTGTTATGCAAATGCGGAACCGCGCCAGTGTGAGTTGAGCCTAACGCGCGGCGACGCGCGAAACTGCTCGACTTCAACCAAGCGTCGGCACGCGAATGTGAGCGCCATCGCGCGTCGACGCTTGGTTGAAGTAGAGAGGTTTCGCGCGTCGCCCCGCGTTAGGCTCAACTCACACTGGCGCAGAATCGAAACGTCACGACGCGTCATGTTTTTCACCAAAGTTATCGCTGTATTTCCATTTCACAATTTAAATCCAAACGGATTTCCTAATTTTCACCTATAACATAAAAAGTAGATCATGGTGTGATGGTAAAATATCCAAGGCAAATTATGTAGGTTACTAATTAAATACTTTGTAAGAAAATCTGAGGATACGGATTGACTGACAATGACATTGTCTAAATTCAAAAGTGTACAATCTCTTTTCAATATATTAAGAATTGTATCCTCATCTTTTTATGCTCTCTAAAATGTATTGTTGATTCTAACCACTAGAGCATGGGCGACCACAAGGAGTTCCTACGGCGCATCACCAAGACCCTATACTACGGACAGCTGCCTTCGCTACCGTGTCTCAGTCTGCCACTTACTGGTATACCGTCATACTTCATAATATAATAATTTGATATAAATAATTTGATAAGTATAGTATCAACTAAAGGGTGTCGGAACAAAAACCACTGTTATTTTTTTAATGCCAAACAGTAGTTTTTTTCTGTTTTTACTAATAATTTATCCAACATGAGCAATAACAGGTAAATCCACTTAAAAATACTTTTCAAATGCACACACATATGCAATGCAACAAATCAATTTAATGAGACTAGACGAAATTAAAATTCTTTCGATCTTATTGTCTTTGCATTAAAAATTATAACAAACTCCACTAGGATTCATTTCACAAACATGAATTAATGTCTTGGTAGAAAAACATCATAATATTCATCATACAATGAATGTTAAACGTAATTTATGTATGGACAGAGATCTCGTGCGAGGAGTGGTCGGTGTCACAGCGCGGGCGGTCGCTGCGGCGGCTTCACGCCGACGCGGCAGCGGGTATCGCCCGGCAGGCCTGCGTCTCGCCCGCCGCACTCGTGCTGGCGCTGCTCTATCTCGAACGCTTGCGCACCTCCCGCCCGGACTACCTCGCCTTCATGCCGCCCAATGAACTTTTCCTCGTGTCGCTGGTCAGTTCTTTACTTACTATTCAGTACCGAAGCACTTATACAAAGTGGTATTCTTTGTATACCCATATATGTATATAAAAATATAAAATCATAGAACTTAACCTTTGTAGGTTTTGTTCAATATTTTTCAATGGTAATTAATTAGAGTACAACAAATATTCCTTTGCAATAAAATTGCATAATTTGTCTGTCTAACCAGACAGAATAGGCAGTGTGTGTGCTGCTATTAGACTTATCGCTAGTAGACTTATCGCTGTCGCTGCGAGTGGACGTGTTCTAGTGTACTATATTCTAGTACTGTATTCTACTTATTTGTACTTTGCCTTTTTGTATTTGTTATCAAAATATTTTAAATTTTGAACTGCAGGATATTTTTTTAAATGCAAACATTTAACATTACGCATAGCTGCACATTATAACCATCGCAATCATGAAAACTTTTATCGCAGATGGTGGGTAACAAATTCCTGCAAGACGATGGTGAAGACGAAGAGGTGATGTGCTCCGAGTGGGCAGAGTCGGGCGGCTTGGATCTCAGTCATCTCAAAAAGCTAGAACTGGATTTCCTTCATGCAATGGTAATTAGTTTGATTTATTGTATTCTTTACATTTGTCTTTTTTTAATTCGATCTATTTGACATTTGTGAATGACATGTATCACGATTAAGATGGGCTGTTTCCTTCACTACGGTTTTCACAATCTAAAGGCCCGTTTTGACACCTGTCATAGAAACGTAACTAGTGATGTGACCCAATAAATTGTTAACCAGATTACCTACTGATAGACTGCAGTGGCGAGGCGTGAGAACTGTCGCAAAAAAATCAACCTTAACAAAAACTTCCTTTCCCGTCAAAAAGGCGCCTTGGCAACGTTTATTACGCATACAAAATACTAGTACAGTTCATTTCACTTGTCAAGTTAATCGACATATAAAATCGTGCACAAAATGTAGTAAATTATACTTTAAAAAACTTATAATGAACAAACCTGTGTTTTGCGGCGATGAATGCCGTTTTAATTTTTATTTGCAACTACGAATTAAGACGACTTGGACTTCATGTCACTTAATAATTGGTCACAGTACAACAATGTAAAGAACTATAATGTCGGGACCTTAGATTTTATACTGAGCAATCTCGGCGGAGTAAAGGTTGTAAAATGCGATAGTCCACTTTGCAGGCTCGACACACATCATCCTGCCCTTGAAATTGCTATGGAATTTGCAACTCACAACTTTATGGCGTTTCCCCGAGCAAATGACCTTGAGCGTTCGGGCCCGTCTCACTGCACTAAAACTTTACTCACGCCATCTAGCGAATGACGCAAGCAGCACCAAGCGACCGATCATACGGGAGACGTGGGCGGAGCTTATTTTAAAGGATTCCGATTTCTAATAACCCTTTTTTAACCCTTAAGGTGGATCACAAACTAAAGATAGCGGTTATTTAAAGTTGAAATTATTGTTCTGTGAGAATTTTAGATTCTGTGGAGATGCCAAATATAAGAGATTCAGATTTCAAGATAATGCAAATTTTTCGTCAATTTAAATACAATATAATATGAAATGTATTATATAACTTATACTTCTAGTGCTCACCTATTTCTAAAATTAGCCTACGATAGATAACTTTGTACATAATAATAATGACTATGTCGTAATTCATTAGAGGAAGCCAAAATGTTCTCCACATAAACTAATTGTTTTAAAAGGGGTATCGTATGACCAGTATACGATAAATACTATTATTGTAGTAAGATAACACTCAAAGTTGCAAGATAGAAAGCAGAAAAGAAATGGAAACAACAAAGTTGTACAGTTTATTAATTTTATACAAAATGTTCATGTAAAAAGAAAAGAAAAATTTACGAAATAATGACATCAGTCGACTCTAAAACTGAACTTCGACACACGCCACTCCGACTACGCATATGTTACATCGACTTGACTTTACTCAGACACTACGCTATTCCGACAATATGTTACATCGACATGATTTTACACTATGCTACTTCGACACAGACGAAATGCTTCTTAAAAATCTTTATACTCCGATAAGTATGATCACCATTACAAACCCATGTAAGAAAATATTTCTTATATCAATCAATATAACAAAAAAATCATACAATCGAAATTTTTTTATTAATGAGATATAGTGTAACAAAAAAGAACTGTTGTATTACATACATGAAATAGTATATTTTTATCGTTACATATTTTTTATTTTATATATAAAATATATATACGAGGTGGTTAGCCACCCGAGCTTCAGCTATATACCCTATATATTACTCCGAGGGTTTAGTTCAGCTTTTAGTCTTGAGGTGAAAATTTTGGTTTTTACTTCGATTGCGAGAAAAAAAATCGCGATCCAAAATCTTGAAGTTTTTGCGGTATTTTGTCAACCATGAAAAAATTAAAGGAAAGGAGCTGCCGTACCTACGGAATGAACGTGTAGACATAAACAAAAATTGTACACTACAAATGACGGATTAATTTAGTGTTGTAGTAGTAATATTATCGATAATCATAAAGACAATAATAATATTAAAACATGGCATAACAAAAGATGTAACAAGAGACAGTGTCAGTACAAACATGTTTCACATATGTTAAATACCATACAAATGTCACAAGTTACAAATTACATTTGCCAAGATTTATTGAAATCAATATAAACTTTTACATCTTATTTTCTCGCAATGGAAGTGAAAAGTATAGTTTTCATCTCAAGACTAGAAGCCAATATAAACCCTCGGAGTAATAGACATCCTTGCTAGAGCTCGAGTGGCTTACCACCTCGGGTATAGGGTATAGTGTTTTCGTGCGTGGCTCGGTGTCCGTAACAAAAGCACACACTCATACTTATCGATATAAAAACCCTTTTCCTACTTGGGTTTGTACTGATGATCATTCTTATGGGAGAACAAAGATTTTCTAATAAGCAACTCGTCTGTGCTGTCGAAGTAGCATAGTGTCTGAGTAAAGTCATGTCGATGTAACATATTGTCGGAGTAGC
>NW_020654810.1:25355957-25424049 GCF_003589595.1 Hyposmocoma kahamanoa | reverse complement strand
ACATCTTTCATGTAGGGAACACTAAATAGTTTATTCGCATATGCAAGCAATTGTTTCATCCTTAAATCAATGATAATTGTAATTGTTAATTTTTTTTTTATTATTATTTTAGATTATTCTTTGTATCATATTGGCTAACTCTCAATTTTTAGTGCCTTATACATCTTTAGCGACTTGGCACCTTGTATGGTGAACGTATGCTTATTTCCAAGATTGTTTTAAGTTGATGGTGCATTTATAAATAAATACTACATTTTATGTTCATTTTTGACTAATCGGCCGCCATTTTTACCAATGTTTTACAACAGAGTTTGCAAATGTGTGCGTGTATTTTGATGTAAACGCGTAGGTTTTTAAAATGAAAAAGAAATAGAAACCGGGAAGGAGCCGGCTTCACTTGGAGCGCGCGCTGTGATTGTTTGAGATTTATTAGAAAGCTAATAGTACTCCATATTATCAAGGACAGGTTACTACGCGTTTGCTACTGAATATTTTGAAATTTTGAATATAAGTTTTTCAAATGGTAGGGTAGGCGCGCTGTCTAGTACAGTTTTTTGATAATACATGGAAAATTTCAGGCAATGCCGGGGCAATCGAGTTATGTGGACGCCTCGCCACTGATAGGCTGTCAAATTGTGAGATATAATACAAAGGACTTGGTTAGAGGGAACATGAAGTTTTCAGATCATTATAACGCAATAGTTGTTAGTCGTAAGGCTCTTTTGTTTTCCCTCTATATTTGGCAATAATTCTCAAATTCGTTCTCCAAGAGTAATGTCTTCCATATCCCAGGTCTGTTCATTGCTCTGGGTACTATTTTATTTCCGGTGTTAGTACTAAAAAAAATACTGTTTTTTCTTTACTGTCTTTTGTTGCGTGGATAGAGTTGTTGTTACGTTTTGTTAGGTTCCTTTTCATATTTCCTTTTAATGTCTCTATTTTTTTAATACATTCTAATGAAATAGGTTAATAATGCAACCTTTAACCTCTCTAAAAATCTAATCATAAATACATATAATCAGTTAATAAGCAGAACTTTACTGTACATTGATATTGGTCTGACTGTTAATATTACTATCAATTGCACAAGTACAATCTCAGTCTTTTGAATACTTTCCGAAAACTATTAGTTCTGTAAAACTGACCAAGTAAGTAGTGACTTTATTATTTGCAGGACTGGAACATTTTCGTTGGCGAACAACACTTCGAGAACGGGCTGCGTTGGCTGGAGCGACGCGTGGCGCTGAAGCAGGCGGCGCTGCGCGGATTCTTCACGTACTCGGACCTGCACGTTAGCGGCGACGGCGCGCTGCTTGCCGAGGCTCTACGCGCGCTGGCAGCTTCTTGCGCGTTGACGGCGCTAGGATACCTGGCCAGCCTGTTGGCGCTCCTCACCTCCACGCTGGTGATCTCGCACGTGTGCCTACCGCAACTGCAGCGCCTGTCTGCGCCGGCGACCGACCCCGCAGCCGCCTTGCACGACGTGGCGACCCTTACGGTTGCACCCTCGCAATTGCAGCTCCCTCCTTCTGTTACCAATTCCTCGCTGGACCTACTCCCCCTGCTGCAGGCGCCTGATGCGGATCCCGTCCGATGCTGCACGCAATGGCTCAAGTATCACGAGAGTACCGCCAAGAAGGCTTGGTCCGACCCGGTGGTTGTGTACGACTGGAAGGCTTTTGAGCCTTGGTGGTCGCGGACCTCTGTCCTCAACTGGTTGTATCAGAGTTCGCTAGTTAACCCGATGCAGAGGTGGCTCGAAAAGATCAACGAGTACGCCGATCTTTTAAAGAAGGCGTTGGATGCGGAACCATTGCAGGCAGTCAAGTGTGAAGACTATGATAAAGTGAAAGACTCGAGTGAGCAGAAGTGTGTGCGGCAGTGGCTTAACCTGAGTAAGCTTAGTGCCCTGGTTGTGTCTATCTCTGACCGATGATTGCCTTTTGCGTGAAACGACGATTCGATGACGAAACGATCGCGCAGATTATGGAAATGTGTTAGTGACCCCTATTGCTTCTCGTGTGTTTTAATTTAGTGGCGAATCACAGGAAAGCTTCATTTTAAGCAATTTTCTCTGTTATATATTTTTATTGTACTTAGAATAATGTTCGTGTAAAAATACAGTTCTTGAATTTAGCTCTTCAAATGATAACACCGACTAGTATAACCTTGAATGCATGTTAGTTTTTTAATACAAAGGATGCATGATGAAATGAACTAAGAAGGTCGTCTGGTGCTATCGATCGCCACTGTACTGGTTGTATATTGCTGACTTTGACAGATTTTTCTGTTCTTTCGAATTAGCGTCCCCGCCTCTCTCGGTGCCCCGGCAAGTTCCATTCGTTTAAACAGAGCGAATAGAAGTTAGTTACCGTCTTACAAAAAGAGTAAAAGTGAGGATTTTTGTATGCATTGCAATGATGTAAGAATGTTCAGATGAAATAGCCTACAAAGGTCTTGACTATCAAAATGTTCATGAACCTATCCATGTGCACAATGAGGATATTGAGAAAGACTTTTGTATATGTACAAATCTATCACTTGTTAACTATTTAATCAACATTAGTATGTATATTTTTGTATGATGTGTATTTATAACGCGTGATGAAGTTCTTGAATAAATGTCGGCAACGGATGACTCGGTATCATTTAAAACACACATTATTTTACAAAGCGCATAACTTTATTTCGATAATGTGTAAATTAATTTACAATTTACTTTGTTTGCTATGCGTTATTCACCACAAATAAATTCAATTTCAGTAGGGTAATTTTCAGGTTAGTTTTCTGTACTTATAATAATTTCGGTGGGAATTATTATTAGGCATTTAATTATTCGAGTAAATTTTCGCAAAATATTAAATAATATTTCAGGTGATATTATTCTACAACATTTAAATAATAGAATAGCTACCTAAACCAGGTAGAGAAAACTAGCCTGAAAATTACCCAGTACAATGTTGTATGATAAGCATATTTTAAAAATGGTGAAACAGAAGAAATCTTTTTCCACAGAAACCACATTTCATCAGTCCTCCAAACGTTTGCATTATTCCGCGTCACTCACCATTCCTAGCAAATCCCTAGTATTTTCGTGGTCACCATAATCAGGCTTTGATACAATTTGCGATTATTATAACAGTTTTTATTATAAAATAACCGACCTCGAAAGTTTGCTTCGTTCCGTTATTGAGGTGTTTTATTTTCACTGGAATTAAATCTATATCGTACACAGATGTGCCAAGTTTAGTTAAAATCGGTTAACGGAAAGTGGGTGACATTGCGACAAAGGACTATCCACACACATCAAGGCCGTGCCCGGGACGTGGCCGGGGCGTGCTAGTTTGTATGAACTGCGAGCCCGTCCCGGCGCCGGCCCGTCCACGTTCCGGGCACGGCCCGGCCCGGATATGTGTGGATAGACCATAAACCGGCTTCATCCCCTAATTTGCCAGCCTAAGGCAGCAAATTCAGAAAGACGGCGGCGGCGCGTATAGCGAAGTTCGAGGTTTTTATTTATTGCAATTCACATGTAATATTCTATGTATATCAAACATATGAAACCCAGAAGGGCGTAGCAATGTATGAGACAGACAGACCGAAGGTTTAATCTAATATAATTATTCATCTATTTTGTTTAATACAATAACATCTAATCATGAAAATATTCTTCCGAGGAGTAAAAACATTTATTTAGCAGAAATTGCTTTAGAACATTATAAAAAAATTATCACGTCGTTCATTTTTTAATAGATCGTTTATTATAAATTTTTCTTGCCATTGAATTTGGGCTACTGCTATGTATTTTCAGTTTCTTCCTTCCTCCCTCCTTCAGTCCTAATCCTAAATCCTTAATCCTCTCAATAAAGCTAAATTGTTTTTAAATCGTGTCTCAGAGCGTCGTGTTTGATCTAAAACTGAGGATTTTTTTATTACAAATACGCAAGTTGCGAAAATATAAATACATGTTTGTGTTAAGATTCCCAGTTTTTTTAAATGCAGTTGGCAACTTTCTGGATATTTGCCAGTATTCGTACACACTTTTTTTGTAGGATAAATATATCATGAATGTCAGTCCTGTTCCCCAAAGTATGATCCCGTACCTGAGTTGTAATAAGCAGCAAGTGCAGCTTTCATGTTTGTGATTTTGTTTAGTTCTCCTAGAGCATATACGAATTTTGACAATTTGCTTTTTTCATCTTTTTGACGTGTGCTTTCCAATTGACATTAGAATCAATATCGAATCCTTGAGAGGATGGAAAAAAATAAATAAAAGAAATCGAATCCCAGCAAAGTGAAGGTGTCTACGCATTCCACCTTTATAGATTTGTACTTAAAATTTATATTCAAAGGTTTTCTTTGATACGACCTAAATTGCATAATTTTTGTTTTTGAAAAGATATTTCTAAGTTATGATCAGACAAAAATTGTGTCTGTATACTGTACAAGACACGATTACGTGCAATGTACGCGCAAACGAACCCCCACACAGTTGTGAATTTGTGGCCTTAGAGGTAGAACATTTTCTTCTAATTTCATTAACACCACTACGGAGGTACCCCCTTACCCCCTTTCCAACAAAAAAGAATTATAGAAAGCGGTTTACAAAACTACATTATTTAATATCGGAGCAACCACGTGACGTAGGTACACACAAGAAAACACGAATAACACGAGAACCACCTTTGAAGTTTGCTAAAATATGCTATTTTTCACTCCTGCCACTGGGCTCACACGCCTATAATCCCATGGGACTACAGTATAAGTTTATATTCTATTGGTTCCTATATTCACGGAATTGACGCTACTAACTTTTTTAAACGTGTATGTAGCAACTGCAATCCTATGGTGATTCTATAGGATTCTAAGATATTTTTTCCATCACGAAACTCCTGAGATCTCAAGGCAAAGAAATACTATTTATTTACCAAATTCACAAACGAAAAAAAACGCTATTTGCAATCAAAACATGTAATAAATTGAACAAAATACACCCAACAAAATTCTCAGACAAAAAGCATTTACTTGTTCACTGATGATTTACCAACTCCATCTGAGGTTCCATTAAAAAAATCATCGTTGTCTACTTGTTGTTTTTTCTAGTGTTTGTTATCTGATTCTTATAACGTCTATTGTTATATTTTGCATCATTTTTCAGTATCTGTAAAATATTTAAAATATTTCTATTTTTCTTTCCCAACTTTTTGTTAAGTTTTGTATGCCATCCTTCCAAGCAATTGTTGGTCCGGTGGCGTTCACCGAATGTAGTCCAAACTTTGTGATACTTTTGTTTTTAAACCAAAAATTTATCACGTAAGTGTTAAATGTTTTAATTTCTTTATTTCCTGATAATTTACATTTTATATACGCCCATGATAGGATTGAAGTTGCTACATACTTGTTTAAAAAAGTTAGTAAACATCAATCCCGTAAATATAGTAACCAAGAGGATTTTTAACTTTTTTTTTCCTGTGAAACTTAATAATAATAACGCACACACTCAACATAGCCCCGCACTAGGGAAACCCTGTGTCGCGGGTGCCATGGACACACACATAGACAACCACAAATTACACCCAAACTCACGAGAGAAATAATTGTAGGCCATACAAATATTTCTCCCGGCCCGGGAATCGAACCTGGGACCTCTGCGTGGCAGTCCGGTATGGTAACCGTTCGGCCACGGAGGCAGTTTTGTATACATGCACTCAAAAAAACATCAAGATCGACCCTCGACTTGTTTTTATCGCAAGCGGTGTAGAGTTCAATTTAAATCTTGAGTTTTTAAACTTGACATGGTCTTGACCCTCTGTAAATAAAATTCGCTCGTGTAGAAATAAAAAAAATACTTCTAATTTTTGTCGTGCGAGTTTCAGTCGTAAGCGCGTTACCAAAATATTGTAGCGTAACTGCTACACACATTTGTCTCGTGCGCAGCTAGCGCGTCTTAGTAGCGGTCTAGTTGAGGGCCTGAAGCGATGGGACGCGCAGCGCACGTGAGTCACCCTTTAAGTTGGAAGCTATGTCCGGATAAAGCCGCATGACACTGCGACTGGCATCACCGGCACTAGCCCGGAGAGTTAGGAGGATATGGTAGATACCCTCCGGTCCCTCCAGCCGCTTAGGTTATTGGGCACTGGAGAGACGTCGTTTTTCGGCGGGAAGTGAGCGTGTCATACAGCTCCGCCACCAATAAGATTTGGTAGTGGACTTTGAGTCGACGGCTTAACGGTGGCAATCGCTAGTTATGCAATGCGCAACGGGAAATGAGTATACCTACAGCTCCGGTAGGTATCTGAAAAATAGGTAGGGTACTGTACGTGCACCCGAGGCACTAGACTCTCGAAGAACCGGATGAAGTCAAGTGACAGAGGTCTGTGACAACCCTGTCCTATAATATTGGCTGGTCCGGGGTCAGAACCTGAACTTGTAAGGTTCCTGTGCGCGCACAGGTTAGGTAGGGTGCACTTCTCGTAAGGGTAGGTTGGGAGGGTCACTATAATCAAAACTAACGTAGAAAGATATGGAGCTTGTTCGTCATTTATTTTTCCAAGCATCAATCACCCAATAGCGAATACAAGTAGTCATGTAAAGAAGTGCCAAGAACAAAAAAGTAACGTATTAGTGTCGTCATTGTTAAAGCCTCACGGCGCCCAAGTCGCAAGAAGCCGCTCGAATGCTACCAAGTGTCGACGCTCGATTCCATATTTGCAAAACACAAATTTGTACTTTAATAATGGGAAAATAGAGACGAATATACTATAGGCGAAAAACATGACGCGTCGCGACGCTTCGACTCTGCGCCAGTGTGAGTTGAGCCTATTTTCCCGGAAAAATTTGAAAATATGATTCCATGGTTCCTATTGTTTTTGGTCAACTTTTGACAGGCCAAATGTGGAAAAATGTTACAGGGAAAATATTTGCTTTTCTAATAAATATGATTTGTTCAAAATGGAAATTTTTATACTCAAAAAGATCAGCCACTTCAGCGCCCAGAGATAAAAGTTTGCAGTGTTGCCAATTTGTGGAGAATTCCCCAAATTGCGGGAAATGTCAACTTTTTTTTGGGAATTTTTGTTTGGAGTTTGGCGCTATGTGCGGAAAATGCGACGATTCTAACAATCTATTTTACCATTTTTTTCATCTATCGATTGCTGATGCATCGCTAGTTTGATGATAAAAGCACTACTTATTTATTTATGAACGATATCGATATTTTTTAAACATAGCATATCCCCTGCTTATATAGCAATATTTATAATTATTATTAGCAAGCCACATAAATATAATTATTCGGTAGATATTTCAAGTACCTACTTTGTCCTAAATTGTAAAATTACTACCTTCTTTCCGACCCTTCCTTCAGGTCGGACCCCGGGATGAAGAAAAACGAAATCAACTATTGCCAAACAAAACCGAGCAGTTGATACTTTCACACCACAACTTGCCACTCGTCAAGTTTAAATATTAAATTAAGGTCTAAACTTAATTTAACTCATTGATTACTTCTAACCTTAGTGTAACGAATTACAGATAGTTACAATTTGAGTTTCTTAACTCTTTGATACATTTTTATGCGATGGATGTATGGCCATAATAATATAATATATGTGGGGAATACGAACTTTGCTCTCCCCAAATTTGGGGATTTTAACCATGGTTTTTGGGGCTTTTGAATAATGAGCATTGGCAACGCTTTGTGTGACGTATCAATATCATATGGATTATGGTATCACTGTGCAAGGTTATGAATGAAAATTTAAAAACCTACTTCACACTTCAACTTTACTATTATTTGTTTTCGTGATCGAGCGAGTGCACGGTTTTCAGTTTCGTTAATTAATTGCTAAAATGAAATCATTTGTTATCGCCCTTTCAGCTATATTAACAGTATCTACAGCTTTGCAAGACACAGATATCGTGTCCGCAAGAATCGAGGTACGTCCTTGTTTTCTCCTCCGATATAGTGGCGTTGTATTTAATTAGTTTTTATTTAATTATTAGTTTGATCGGTGTGGTCTATGCGCAGAGTTGCCGAGGGTGTTCGCTGAATCGTCTGCCGGAAGTGAAGAAATTCATTCTGGACGACGCTCCGAAATATGAGAGATTACAAGTGAACTTCATAACAGGGGCGCCGCCGGAGCTTGTCCTGCTTGGCGAAGGCGACGCCGAACTCGAGCGTCTCGCGCTTTCAAGCCTGACACGAGAGCAGTGTAATGAACTACTGATAAGCAGAGGTTTCAAGCAAGCCACCAATAAATCGGATCTTTAAACGGATACAAAATCAGCAAACTTTTATCATTAACCACAACTTAAAAAAATAAAATGACTCCCTAAGGATAGAGGTCTTTTGGGGGCAGTACTTTAAAATTGTGTTTCTTTACGTTAAGTTTGTTTTTCTAGTAAGAGATTGCTCTGTAAAACTACTATTTTTCACATAATCAAGTTCCTCTTTCAATATCACATATCTTTGGGGCGTCATTCTTGTAGTCAGTGTTTCTCTTTAGTATACTCAGTGTTAGAAATTTTTTGGTAAAGCTGTTAAAGCACAAACCACTGGCGGAACTTCATCAAAATGCTGTTTATAAAGGTCATCATCAACTTGTGTGAACAAACTGCCAATAGACATTCAGCAACAGAATTATCATTCTTTGTTAATCCACAACTGCTATGCTGTAGAAAAGTTGCACAAGTTTACATTCCAAAATGCTTCTTGTTTGATAACACTTATATGGAGAATGGCCATGTTGTGTTGTTGTGCAGGAAGTACCCTACTTGTGCAAGTTAACAATGTGTCATTTCAGACATGCCAATAAACATGAAGGTAATTAAATTAACTATTAGATTCTCAATTTTATATGGGTATTTCTGGTATGTAAAAGTAGTTATAAATCATAACTTCATAGCGTTCCATACGTTTGTCTTTATTATTATTAGCGTGATTTGTCGAGGCCCTGCAGAACTCTAATTTTGTGATCACTAACAATCACTACTCTGAGGCAAGACCAATAGAAATAAAGAATTTGCTTAGCTTCAATGTTGGCCTCTGCCTGGGCATACAAATGCTCATAGGGAATGTCATTAACTAGTACTTCTCTTGCTAAAATGAACAATAGGTATACTGTTGTCTGTGTATTGATATAAGTATCAGTATGTCCATATACAGTAATATATAAACATGTACATTATAATTTTATTACACTTTTATCTCATAGATGTCCTGTGTACTGTTTTATTTTAAATTCCAGTTGCATTGCACACAAGTAGTTTAGAATTTGACAATGGGTAACAAAATGAGTATAGATAGATTCCCTAACCTTAACATTAGGCATACAAATAAATTGAAAGCAATAATATGCTTTCAATTTCTACATTTATTTACTTACTATGAAGGTGAGGAAAAATACTGGTTTTTCCCTGTCCTCCGATGGTTGGAGGAGCAGGAATTTCGCCTCGTCAAAACTACATAATGATTAAAAAAGGTACCTACTTTTGACAATATGGTGACTCGATATCCTAAATTTGAATTCAATGGAAAAAATATCGAAGTTTTTCAAAATTTACAAAACTGAACTATCGTGTAATGCACTGAACGAACAACTTGGATCAATCACGGGCTAAAACGAATTTCTTCATAATGGTAATGGTAGGTATTGACATTTTTGAAAAGTTGAATAATATTTTGGGTGTGGTCGCTTGCTGATACGCCAGAGTTAAGACCCGAGTTACTCATTTTAATTTTTAAATAGAGCACGTAACTGCTTCGAAGCCTAGATGATCTAGGCTAGCTGGAGAGCTTAATGAGATAACAAGGACTTAGAAAAACAACATGTATATTGTCATGATAGCCTAAGAAGGAAGTCCTCAGATTAAGTACTTATCGCCCGCCCTTGTAATGTGCAGTTAACGATATTAATCAGCAAACTAAGCCAGGTATTACAATTGTTAATTTCTTTAATTACTTACTACATGATAAATTTTTTTAGGATTATTTTCTTTGAAGTTGACTTGTTGAGCAGATAAAGAAAAGTAGACCATTTTGATGACAATAGAATAACTCAGTGTTAGAAGAGGACTGCTAATCGCGGATACAAGACAGCGTAGTCGGGTATTTAGTACTTATTGGTACACCAGATATCGCGCCGAGTACCACATAGTTATTGTAACATTGACAAGCGGCAGTTTATCAAAGCAATAATTTCTAATGATTACAAACAAACCAACTAGATGGCGCTTATTTCACAGATTTTTTATGAATAACTGCGGGCTATTCTTTTATTTAGTTCAGAATTAGCACCATTTACCCCATTAGCAAGTGGTCCTTTTTACAAATTACTTTTGTTACTTTGTGCACCGTACGCTGACATCAAAATGTTCACAAGCGCATCATTTATTAGTTATGTCAACAAAAACATAATATAATTTTTAGTAATATTTAAAAGTTATTGACTGTATCGAATTTGGCTAGAGTATAAGAATGGTTTTAAGCTTAGGGATCCACGTGGCCGCTGCATCGCAACTCTGGTCGGAAAGCTGAGAGGCTTCCGTGTCAACATACACCGAAATTGACACAGGCCCAAGCATAGATGTGGGCCCAACGTTAAACGTTAAACGTGATACATAAATGATATTTTATTGTGAGGATATTTAACTATTTATTTCTTAAGTGTAGTGAGTTTTACTTCTGTGTACTGCTTTTGTGTGAGCAATACCTATAATAAGAATGACAGGATATCTAGAAAGCGACTCAGTCGAAATACATGTTTGCATAAGACCGCATGAAACAAAATTAATATTATGTGATCGCACAATTTAAATTACGGTTAAATATTTATTGACTTTCTTACTGATATTCGCTGACGGTGGTTATCCGCACAAGAATTTGCTACGATCGGTCACCGCGGGCCGGTCCGCCCGTAGTTAAAGTAAAGTACAGTCAACTACGAAATAGTGATGGGGTAATTTATATCTGTTATAAGTATTCGCGTACGATTGTACTTAATCTACTTTTACCAACTGTAGTAACAAAACCCCTCGAATAAAACAGCTCGAATAATCTATAAAAGATATCGCAATTTTCTTAATGGTCTCTTAAACAGACTCAAAGCTAACTATGAAAACGAAATTCTTTCTACAAGCAAAGACAACCCCAGAAAGCTTTGGTCCCATATTAAATAAATATGTCATATAAAGAAGGTGCATAACGGTCCAACTGAACTAGCTTATACAAAGCCAGACCCTCAGGCTTCTCTCAATTACTGCAATAATTACTTGGCTAATATCGGTAATAACCTGGCCAATGTTACCTTAGAAAAACTCCGTTACTCAGACATCCTTAGCAAATGCGGTCAACATTTAGACGTCAAAGCCAGACTCCTTTTTCATGAACCCCACTGACACGGATGAGGTTAGCAAACTAATAAGCGACTTCAAGCGGGCTAGTTCACCGGGTAATAAATACACTCCATTACTTCCTTGATCTCACTAAGGCATCTGACACTGTCTCCATTCCAATACTTTTGCAGAAACGAATCCGAGTAGGTATAAGAGGAGTAGCACACAATTGGTTTAGCTTCCCACTATCGTTGTCAGCGCGCCGCCGCCGCCGCCGCGGTTTGATGTACCTGGATCAGCGGATAAGACCACTTCTCAATTGGCAAAACACAGGACCATCCACTTCAAGACGGTACCTGCAGAAACTGTCTAATTTAATTTTACACGTTTTATTTTTATATTAACTTCCTTTTTACTTACTCTTTTTAATTTAATTTTAATATTTTTTACTTTTAGAGTAGCACTTTGCATCTTTTTGCTCTTGCATTTTGTTCTTTTAGAGTACTGCCTAGTATGTACGAGTGAAACCGTACATTTTTTATGATTTACATTTTGTTATTTTAATATGCACAAGTAAACCCGCACGATATCATATGCATTCGATTTATGCTTACTGCAGCACCACGGTGGTCGATGTATATTTTGCAATAAAGGAGTGTTATTATTGTCTCGTTCGGACACGGTCGTTTTATTTACATTATTTAATAGTATTCCAATCATTCGCATTGCATTTTGCATCTCTCCGTCTCCTTGCAACGTCCTACTTGCATTTACATACATCCTGCAGTGCAAAGTGTGTTATCGGCACAGTAGAGATAAATAGTAACTTGGCCGGTTACCGGATATCCGGCGAGTAACTAGACCGAATAGCCGGATTTCAGATCCAGTCGCATACATGTCGCGACCGCTTTACAGCACGCATCGCCGTGATTGATTGATTAATGAATGATTGCACTTTCACATTTCTTTGTTGTACTGAATGCAAATTTCTCGTTGTGGAGATGGAAAAAAAACAGTTACATATTTCTTTGTCTATATTATAAATAAAATTTATATAAAAAATAATTATATATGTCTAGTTGTTATTTTATAAGTACAAGCCTAGCTTGACACGCTCGTTGCTCTTTTGTTTCAGTTTCGTTTCATTAATTTGTTGTTGGTGATCTCATTATTCTAAAACTTGATAAGTACCAGTTTTTTTTTTCTAAATCTATTTACACGTTTCATTATTATTGTTACACATTGTCCATAGGAAAACATAATATTTTAAATCAATTGATGTTGATTGCGATTCTTTCAGTATGTAAGTGACAGTACCTACATTTAACAAGAGTTTATAGTGAAAAGCTGTGTCAAGGGTTTTATCACTTATTGCAGAAATACTGGTTTTCATCCAATGTGAGTGCTAAATTTACAGAAAACGTTATCTAACTTCATAGTTCTGTACAACAAGTAATGAACAGATTATTAACGATCGTGTAATTGCTATTTATACTATCCTCTTTATTTAATAAATTATTTGGTGTACTGACTGTGAATTTTTCTGTTTTTAATATCCGGTATCCGGTCGGATATTGTCCCAGGATAGTTACCGGATATCCTTTTAGTACATATAGTATAGTATATGTGTTCTATTAAGTTTAGTCGATATGAAAAAAAAAACGTATTGAATACAGCGGTTTTCTTGTACAATTTCGAGGTCAGTTTGTTTTTTCTATTGTGAAAATTTTTAGCAAGCGCGTTTTCACACCGTATAGTAATCAGTATATATCCTCGATTATTACTATATACCTTTTTCAAAGTGACCGATTCAACACTTTCACCGTTATGCGGAATCAACCGAAGCCATTTGAGGCCGCATAGACTCTTAACGTACATACTTACACACACCGCAACACCGTCTCGTCTGCGCAGGAAATGAAAAAATAAAATAAAACGGTGACTTGTATAAATAACATCAACTTTAATATAATAAACGGGCAGTCGAGCGCGGGGCGCGTTCAGCAGATGAGCGTGCAGTCCAGGTCCTCCATGCGCGAGTCGGGGTGCGCGCGCCGCAGCACGCGGGCCACCACGTCGCTCAGCGCCTCGCGCGCGCCCGCCTCCAGCAGGCCCAGGCATTGCTGCGGGCAGACGGGGTCGGTCGGGGCGGGGCCGGGCGGGCCGGGCGGGTCGGGCCCCGGCCGCCCTCTCCACGCACCTGGCAGAAGTCGTCCTCGTGCGGCAGCCGCAGGATGGCGCGCAGGGCCAGCTCGGAGTTGGCGCGCACGTAGGTGTTCTTCTCCTTGGTGCCGTTGACGAGCGCGGGCAGCAGCGCCTTGAGCGCCTCGGCCGCCGGCGCCGCGCGCACGTCCAGCGCGCCCTCGCGCGCCAGCAGCCCGCCGGCGCGCGCCACCAGCTGCTTCACCTCGTTGCTGGGGTGGTTCATGCTCTGCAACGGGCGCGGCTGTAGCGGGCGGGCGCGGGCGCGGGCGGGCCGCGCCGGCGGCACTCACCCGCACGAACTGCGACAGGATCGCGGACGGCACGGCGCGGCCGCTCAGCAGCAGGTGGCGCATCAGGTAGGCGATGCCGCGCACGCCGTTGCACGCCACGGGGATCCGGTCGCTCTGCAGATAGCCCAGCAGCGCCTTCTCGATCTTCTCCTCGAAGTGGTCGCGGTAGACGCGGTCGGGCGTCTCCTTGAGCGCCACGAACAGCGCGCAGGAGCGGCCGTGCTGCAGCGGCCAGTCGTCGGCGGCGGCCAGCACGTGGTGCAGCAGCGCGGCGTCGCGGTGCGGCTTGGGCAGGCAGTGCAGCAGCGCGCCCAGGCAGCCGCCCACGGCCGCGCGCGGCGGATCCTCGGGGTGCGCCAGGAAGGGCGCGCTGGACAGCGTGGCCAGCAGCGCCAGCGGCGTGGCGTCCGACATCTTGTCGGCGCCGGCCGACAGCACGGCGCGCAGCGCCTGCAGCATGGTCTCGCGCACGGCCGGGTCCTCGGCGTTCTTGATGTGCGCGTGCATCTCGCTGAACAGCGGGTCGGCGCGCGTGTGGATCACCACCAGCTGCGCCATGGCCAGCCCCGCCTTGATGCGCACCGCGCGGTTGGCGTCCGTCAGCGCCTTGAGGAACGTCGTCTGCAGCTGCGGCAGGAACTGCTTCAGCATCACGCCCACCTGCGAACGTCGACGTCGAGCCGTAGCCGGACGAGTCGGGCGGCGTCACCGCGACGGACCGGGGGGCCGCCGTTACCTTGGAAAGCAAGAGCGCGAGCGTCTCCAGCACGGCAGCTTTGACCGAGGAGTTGAACCGATCCCCGAGGATGCGTATGAGAGGGCCGGTGATGTGCACCACCGAAGGCTGAAGCGCCTCTGCCGACGTGAGCCGGATCACCTCCCCCAGCATCAGCGCCGCATTTTCCTTGTCCTCCGGCATCCCGTTCAGGATCGACTCGCGGAACAGCGGCAGGATCGGAGTTATGCCCTGAACGGATTTTACATAATACGTAACGTTTTTATAAATTCATTCCCTATAAGTGGAATACTTTCTTCAAATTTCAATGGAACCAATACTGAGGTACCCTCTTTCCAACAAAAAAAAAAAACAAACAACATAATCGGTTCAGGGGGTCGATTCAAAACCTTACGATAACTCTGTTGTCGACCTTGATATCGTACGATTTCTTTTCATTTTTATTCACAACACCCGAATTGAACGTCAGACTGTCGTATTCGAAACCGAACCGAAATGATGTCACACCCGTACGATTAATGGAACTTCTCGACCGGCAAAGGCTACAAACGTTATTCAGAACACAGTTATCGAATGAAAGTTACCGAACGTCCTATTATTTACAAAGCAAGAACGTAATATGGAAATCTCTAATTATTTTAAATAAAGTCTGGATTTTGTTCAAGTTAATTTAAAGCAAGACAAAGCAAAGCATTCGTATATTTTAGGTCTATAAAGTCTTAAAAAAGCATTTATAAATAAGATTTTCATTTTTCTTATAGTCTATTTCACCGTCTAACTCCGTAAACGCGGTTGGGTAACGATATCGTATCCGAATCAGAATCTAACGTTTAACTCGAATGCTCTGAATGGCTCGGAAAGCACCCTTCGATTCGAGAACGATATCTAATCGAATGTTTCGGTTAAAATATCGAAGAGTTCTGAATCGGGGTCCTGAAATGCCTAAATGAGTTATCGCGTAATATGCATACAAAAAAGATACAGTCGAATTGAGAATCTTCCTGTTTTTTTAAGTCGGTTAAAAATATTGCTCACAGCGAAAAGCAAAATATTTTCTATTTATAATTACGTGCATACCAACTAACCGTTGGTAAATACGACATTTAATTGAAAATAATCATCAATGTATAAAATATTAAAAAAACGCCACGGTCGTAACCGACAAGCACCCGACATTTAAGGTTCGAAGCTCACCTTGGACAGACAAAAACCTGGCAGCAAATCTCCCTTAAAATCGGAAGCGGCGTATCTGACGGCCTGCCGCACGTCCGACACGTGCAGGATCTGCTTCGGGGGCGGCAGCGTCTTGGTGAGCGCGGTGAGCGCCTCCCACGCCATCTGCAGGACGTCGCAGTCGGTGTCCGCGAACAGGAGGATCAGGCCTCGGAGCAGCTGCGGCACGTACGCCGAGAGGTCCGCCTTGCTGTGCGAGACGTACGCGCACAGCAGGGCGGCGGCCGCGCGCCGGCCCTCGCTCTCCGTCGTGCGCACCGTCTCCAGCAGCGTGTCGATGATGCTGCAAGCACGGGCGGTGAGCGCGGGGCGGCGAGGGCGGGGGCGGGGGCGGGGGCCGCCTACCAGCGCACGCCGGCGACGTCGACGACGGGCAGCAGCGCGTCGCGGCAGTGGTCCAGCTCGCGCGCCTCGTGCGGCGTGCCGCGGGCGGCCTTGAGCGCCAGCAGCAGCGCCGGCAGCACGCGCGGCAGGTGGCGCGCCAGCGCGGGGCCCGCCGCCGCCGCCAGCGCCGACAGCGCGCGCGTGTCCACGCCGCCGCCGCCGCTCGCCGTCAGCACCGGCACCAGGTACGGCAGCACCGCGCGGGACTTTATCGCCATGATCTGTCGACGCCCCGCTCCAGTACGAGTCTGCGCGGACCCCGCTGCGCCGGCGCACCGAGATCCGGCGACGCTTCACCTGCTTGAGGCCGTCCAGCGTGGCGTCGGCCACGTCAGGGTCGGGGTCCTGCAGCCCCTCCAGCATGGGCGGCAGGATGTCGTCCAGCGCCTTGTTGCCGATGGTGGCGTGCAGGCTGTCGAAGGTGTGCGCCGCCGCCTCGCGCACCTCGGGCAGCGGGTCGCACAGCGCCGTGCGCACCGTCGGCACCTGCGGGGCGGCGAGGGGCCGTCAGGCGGGCCACGCAGGGGAGGGGCAGGGGAGGGGGTGGCGGGGAGCGCGTCCTCACCAGGCCGTCGGCGAAGCTCAGCACGGCGTCCCTGGACGTGGAGGCGAGGATCTCGCTGAGGCCGATGCACACGCCTTGGCGCTGGTCGGCGCGGTCCGAGCGCAGGCCGCGCTCCAGGATGGGCACGATCTCGGGCAGCACGCGCTCGCCCAGCTGCAACGAAGCCGTCGGCGTTGAGGGTCAGTGGCGGCGACGCGAGCGCGTCGGCGGGTGCCGTCCGGAACGTACCTTGCGCACCAAATCGCCCAGCGCCCTGGCGGCCACCTGCCGCTTGTCGTAGTTGGTGGAGGCCAGACAGCCCAGCAGCAGGCCGAACAGCGTGGGCAGGATCTCGCGGAGCGTCTTCGGCGTGTTGGTCACCACCACCTGGGGAGCGGCGGGTCAGTGGCGGGGGCGTCGGGGGCCGGGGCCCGGCGGCGGACGGCCCGCCTCACCTTCCAGACGTGCAGCGCGGCCTGGCGCACCATGAGCGCCACGTCGCTGCGGCCCATGTACAGCCCCGCCAGCACCCGGTTGCGCCGATCGTTGCCCAGCGCGTTCATGATGGCCTTGTGGGAGTGCTCCGTGCCAAAGTTGTCGTCCTCCGACGCCGTCTCCGTGCTCATCTTGCCCGACACCCCCGACACGCGGTACAGCAGGTCCCCGAGCAACTGCACGGAGCTGTACCGAATGCGCCAGTTGTCGTGGAAGAGCCCCTTCTCCAGCTCGGGCAGCAGCAGGGTGACTGCCGACTCGGCGTACAAGGTGACGATGCGCTGTCCGGCCTTGAGTGCGGTCTCCCGCACGTACTCGTTCTCGTCGGCCAGCGCCGTGAGGATGGGGTTGATGATCTGGCCGATGTACGGCGTGAACTCGTCCGTGAAGGCTCCCGGCATGTAGATGAACATCATGATATAGCCGTCCTTGACGTGCGGCGCGATGTCCGTGCGCTCCGCGGTCGCTATAATGTCTGTGCACAGATTGGTTATTCTACTTCGTACACATTACTTGCTCAATTGTTCTAAGAATGATCGCTGTTCATAATTTTCTATACATAATGTAATTAGTGTTTTATTGATAATTTTATTTATATTATATGTTGGAACGAGTATAGTGTAAACCAGACAGTTTTGAGAGTTTATGATATAAAAGTTTGTCACCAGGTGGCGCTAATGTAGGTACAGCTTACTCTTGTTAATAACTAAATTTCGCTAAATATGTCGATTACGTTGTAAACAGCTCGTAACAAGAACTCGCTTACACTGTTATTTTACTCGAACTGCATTCAAGATAATAGAAAACAACTGTACCCGGCATGATCTTGTGCAGCTTGTGCACCCCGAGGCCGGCGACGACCTCGGACAGGCCCTGCGCGGCGCCGGAGCGGTCCACGGAGCTGGTCTCCGAGGTGAGCGTGTGCATCAGCCAGGGCAGCAGCTCCTCGAACGAGCTCTCGCCCATGCCCTTCACCATCGCGCCCAGCGCGCGCGCGGACACCGACCGCACCTGCGCCAGCACGACCACACGTTCGCTTTCCGACTCTCGCGAGCCGAGGATTCAAACTGTGGCAACGAAATCCAACCTCGGGCACGGGATCGAGCAGCGAGCTCTTCAGCCCAGGAATGATGTTGGGCAAATAGGGCTGCAGGTCCTTCTGGTCGGTGAGCGAGTACATGTTGCCGATGATCTGCGCGGCCATCTTGCGCGTCTCCGTGCTGCGGTCGAGGAACGCGCGCTGCACTACGGGCATGATCAGCGCCAGAGACGGCGCGTCGATGAAGTGCACGAATTTTGTATCCAGCAGCGTTTGCAGGCAGGCCGACGTCTTGTTGGAGGGGTCTTGCAGCGCTTGTAGTAAGACTGGCACGATTGCTACGAGGAACGATCGGGTTTGAGATGTCGTTATTACGTACCCTGAACATGTCAGTTACGAGAGCTCGCCCTTAAACAATACCTTGAATCTCGGGATTTCTGATAACCGAGCCGATGACCTTGAGCGCGCCAGCGCCTGCGTCTTGCACGCGCATGTGCGAATCGCTCAACACTTCGATCAGCTTCGGAACGATGGACGGCAGGCACGACGACAGCTGCTTCGGCGCACAGTACGCCATCGCACCCAGCAGCTCCACCGAACCTGCGTATGTCGAACGACCACAATCGAATAAGATGTCATGATGGGGCAACATATTTATACGTTACATTCACAAGTTCCCATTTTGGATCAAGGCAGCATGGACACCGACGGGAGCGACGTGCGGATAAACAGACACTTAATAAGCGGTAGACTTCGCAAAGAAGCGGGTAGGTCTCAGTTAAAAGACATGGACGCCCACCAGCTTTAGTGCGCCAATTATCATCCTCCAAGGCCTGCAGCAGCGAAGGCAGCACCAGCTTAACGCCGTGCGCGCTGAGTTTGCTCATGATGAGCTTGGCGGTGTCGTCGGCCGCGGCGCGCACGTACTGCGAGCTGTCGCCGAAGCACATCAGCAGGTGCGGGAGTACATGCACGATGTACGGTTCGAACAGGCGGCCCAGCTTGTAGCACAGCATTTCGAAGCCGAACAGAGCGCCTGTGGACAAGGATTACAATAACATTGAGCCAGTGACGGTTACAAATTTTGATTTGTAGTTTTCTCGATGGCACCGTTGCGAATATCCAATTGCAATCTATTATTTGACATTTACCTTCGCGAAATTTATAGTTCTTCTTTTCTTGTATGGCTTCAGTAAGCTTGCCCATTACGTCCAGTTGTTTCAGCGACAAAATTCCGAGTCCTTTGATAATGCCCGCGATGCCGTATGCTGCTCCCTGGAGGAGAGTTTTCGACATTTTAAATTTGCAAAATAGAAGATAGACAAAGGTGAAGCAAAATAATCGAGAATAGAAAAGTCACTGGGCAGCAATTTCATACACTGTTTTGGAGCCCACTTCTTGCATAGACATACTTACTTTTTTGTAAACGAAATTTCATTTTAAATACTTTCTTAATATATAATTATTGCTTTTGCATTTTAAATTTTGGGGCATAAGGACGATCAAAAAAGGGCGCCAGGGTTAACCCACGAACATTGCCTGTTGGCTTTTTGCTTTAACGGTTCTCGGGCGTTGTAGACTTTGCCCGCAATAAACATAAAGCCCTTTATTATTTAATAAATAATAATATTAACATCGTGTTTAAGTCGACTGTATTTCGTAATAAATAACAATCAGCTGGTAAAAATTCTGCTTATTAATAAATGTATTTATCAAGCAAAAATCAATTATTAAGTTCAGGATCTGCAAGTGATATAAATCTGTGATTTTCTGCTATTGTTTTGAAATTTTGAGGAGTCTCACCGGTCTGATGATGTCACAATGTCTTCGTCACTTTGGCATATTTGCATAATATTGCACTAACGACAGATTAGACATGAAGCGGTTGATTAGTTACCTTCCTGTCGCCATATTTCTCCGCGGTGAGCAGTTGTTTCATGAGCTTGTTCATGATGCGCGGGATGTCGCTCTCAATTGCCGGCGAGCTCACCAGGAACGGCAGGCAGTTGCTTACTGCCTCTTGCACCTGTAAGTCACACAGAAATATAAAAAAACTAAGACATTTAATTTAAATTGTAGGTAACGTCATTGCATACTGCTTAATTTTGCTTGCTACAATTTAAAGGCCCAAAAATTCACCATATTCAGCTTCTACAGGAAACTTAACAAAACGCAACATACTTAGCTTCTAGTGAAAACTACTTGAAGACAAGAGTCAATATTTATTAATTTATATATAAATATTATGTTGGATTTTGTACAAGTTCACTCAAAGTAATAATAAAGAATTGTGCTAATTATACAGAGTGTTGACTTGCATTCTCGCCATATTTAAGAAATTAAAAAGAAATAATGGTAAATCATCTAAAAATATTTAAAAAAAATTCTGTTCAATATTCTGGTTAATAGTATTTAGCAAAGCTTAGCTTAATTGTCCCTAAATCGTTTGCACGTGATACGTAATCTTTCTTGGTTGCTTATTTACCTATTTTTTAAATTATGATTATAAATGTACTAGTATTTGAACATAATAAATTAACTTAAGAAAAATTCATTCAATAAAATAATTTGGAAAACTTAATATAGCATAAATTGGAATGTTTTCTTTGTAAAATTAAAAATAAGGTATTTAATTAATAAATATTGTAACTATAGTGAAAAAATAGGGTGATTTGCATTGACTTACAAATAAATGGACGACGGGTCTAATACAAAAACCACGAAAAAACAGGCCCAAGTCAATCTATTCGAAATTTAAATTGTAATGTCATCGCAGTATCGCGCTGTCAGTAGAACAAATGAAGACTAAAGCGGAGTTGGCGCTCTGTATACGATTTTAGCGCCTTACAAGTGCGGACACTTTTTAGCGCGGACCCGACGTCCATTCGAATCGAATTGTAAGTCAATGGTGATTTGCATTAATATTAGACATAACTGGTTGAAGACTCCTGAGTCAACCGTGACCATGGGACCTATAAAGGGCCCGAAACGTCGGTTTGTTTGAAAAAACAAATATACGCGATTTAAATCCGGAAAAATAGTTTCATTTCCTATGTGTAACAATCGCGAAAACCTAAGAACTCGATATGTACTAGTATTGTTATAATTTACTAATTCTTTACGTTAATTAGAAAAGTTGACTGAAAAAAGCTTTTTTGCAACTTAGATTTGGTACTTACCCGCATTAGGTTACATGAAAGTATTGCTAGAAGTACCTAGCTCCACAACTGCTCCACACCGGAAATACCAAGTGAGTTTCGTTTCAACTTAGCAGATTTGACTTCACAACTTTGAAACCAGAGACGATTTTTGCGCGCAATTATAATCTCCTCTGCGTAAACTAAACGTTCCACATCGTGCCACAAGAATAGTCACGCAAATGCACTTGATGGTAATGCAACCTGCACCTGGTGAACCTAGTAGCTTGGATAAAGCAGGTTCAGGTGGTTGTGAATCGATGTTTATTGCTTTACCATGGCGCAGGTGAAAAGGTGTTGGTGGTCACCACTTCACCATGGTAGTTGGGTTGAGGATGATAGACGAGTCGTGGGTTGGTAAATGACTGTATATTAATATGTATATTTTGCTTGAGCTACTTATTTATACTAATTTGGTACGAGTGTCTTATGCTGATTCACAAGGCATGGTTGTTACTTTTGCTAGCACTAAGACGTACCTGAATGTCGGAAGAAGTTAGACATTCTGGCACGTCTGTGGCTGCTACAATTGCAATTAAATAAATAAATAAGAATTTCGGATTTATTTTTTCGATATTTAGTGACTTCGGTTCAGTTTCGGATATCGAATGATCGCTGTAAATATGGCGAAAATGCGAATGAACACATTGTATATACATATAACTATTATAAATGTGAAAAGAACTGCGTCTCTCTATTTGTTAGCTATGACGTGCTATAAGAAATGTATTGGATGTTTCGAATTACTAGATTCCAACTTGTTGCTGTAGTTGTTTACGTAAACTCAAATTTTCATAATCTCGAAACCTATTTATAACAAAAACGTTATGCTTTCAGGGAATTTTCTTTGCTCATCACAAAGAAACGATGAAGGTAAAGATTAAACCGTAGGTTTGTTTCGTAATAAAAAAAAATACATTTGGGATTATGAAAATTCGAGCAAACACTATTTCGGGCAAATGTATTTTAGGAGTTTTGAACGCGAAACCGTAAAACCAGTACAATCATATTTTGTTACTTATTAGTGTTATTACTACTTCTGAGTAATTTTCCGAAAGTTTTCAAATAGCCGTTTTTTTCCGGAGAAAAATATTTACAAATTGTTTATTATACAGTACCGCGAACCGGAGGGCATTCAGGGGGACGGCCCCCTACTAGATGGACGGATGACCTGGTAAGGGAGGCGGAAAATCGATGGATGCACGTCGCGTCCGAACGGTTGGTCTGCAAATCTTTAGGGGAGGCCTATGTTCAGCAGTGGACGTTTTCCGGCTGATTTGATGATATTATATAGTACGGCATGATCGGCAAGCGCGCTGTCAGTCGAGCAAACGAAAACTGACGCGCGGGTGATGCTCTGTTTACGATTTAATGGTTCGGACGGATTTCAATAAGAAAGAAGATATCCATAATATTAACCTTAGAGCTAAGTCCAAACTCATGGTACCACGATTTCGTTTAACCAAGGTAAACAACTCTTTTATGGGGAACTGTATACGTTTTTACAATAAGATTCCGGAGCATATATTAAGTTTACATTTCCTATGTTTAAAAAGTACATTAAAAATATTTTGATCGAAAAATCATATTACAAAATTGAAGACTACGTGTTAGATAAAGATGTATGGAAAGACGACATGGCTCCAGAATCCACACAAATTTGATTCAAAGTGTATTCCATAGCATTTAAGTTTATTTGAAAAGAGCATACCCTAGAGTTTCTTGCTCGTTCTTCTCAGGGAGGTCAGCGTAGTGAACGAGCAGTAGTTTAAATGTGACGTTTTCAAGTGTAAATTTATTTTACCTAAGGAATAAATAGTCTTCGACTTTGACTTTGGACAATTTTTAGACCCGACGTCCATTTATTGATAGGTCAATGGTTATCTTCATAATATTTAATACGAAGTCTAATTTTTATATCGTGTAGATGACGATAGCACAATGTGCGAAAAACCTGTGCGGGTTTATGCATGTCGTTTTTGTTTCGTAAATTTTAAATTTAGAAATGAAATTCTCCAGTACGCAGTTCGCTACACGAAAAGTGTACGCGAAAAGCTCGGCGCGCACGCGCAGGTACCTGCTGGCTGGGCGTGTTGAGCGCGCTGATGAGGCGCATCGTGATGGGCTCGATGCGGGCGTCGGTGGGCTCCAGGTGCCGCGCCAGCGAGCCCACCAGCAGCACCACGCACTGTCGCACGGCGTCGAACCCCCTCGACTTGGGCGCCGTGTCGAGGAACTCCTCGAACACCGGCAGTTGGCTGCTGATCGTGTCCTGCGCGGGCAGAGGAACGCTCGCTAAGGACGGGCTCGGTCGGCTCCGCGCGAGCCGGCGAGCGACGCACCTTCCCGTGCAGCTCGACGATGGCCATGGCGGCGTCCAGCATCTCGGCGCGCACGTCGTCGTGGCGGTCGGCCAGGCCGCGGTCCACGAAGAAGCGCATGGCGCCGGCCACCTGGTCGGCGCGCAGGTGCGGCGCCAGCGCGCGCAGCGCGAAGCCCACGCCGCGCCGGGCGCCCCACTCGTCCACGGCCTTCTCCACCACGTGCCCGAACTGGTCCAGCCGCGCCGGGATCATCTGCGGGCGGAGCGGCCGTCAGGCGGCGGCGGGCGGCGGGGCGGGGCGGCCGGACTCCGGGGCGGGGCTCACCGGCAGCTTGGAGTCGTAGGTCTCCTGCAGCGCTTCCAGCACGACGGCGGGGTCGTGGCCGTCGCGCGCCACCAGGTGCGCCAGCGCGTGCGCGGCGGCGCGCTGCAGCGGCTCCGCGGGGTGCATGACCTCGGCGCGCACGGCGTCCAGCAGCTCGGCCTCGCGGCTCCACGTGGCCGCCAGCGGCAGGCGGGCCCACAGCTCGGCGGCCAGCCGCCTGCGCGGACGGGGCGGTCACCGGCGCCGGCCGAGCCGCGGCGCTCGCCACGAACCTACCTGTTGTCCTCGGAGACGTCGAAGGTGGCGAGGAGCAGCCGCTTGGTGAGGTCGAGCGCGTTGTCGGGGTCCTCCAGGTGCCGGGGCAGGCAGTCCGCGACGCACAGCAGGCCCCGCAGCGCCGCGTCGCGCACCGCCTGCGACACGCCACCCGTTACGAGCCGCCCCAGCCGGGCCCGTGCCCGCCGCCGCGCGCCCGACCTCCTTGGGACTCTGCAGCCCCGCCAGCAGGCAGTACACGTCGTCGAGCGAGACGTCGCCGCCCGCGGCGCACTGCGCCGTCTCCAGCAGGGCGCGCACGCACGCGATCTGCACGCGGCCGGACGTGTCGCCTGCGGGCAGAGCGCGTCGTTCAGAGGCCGCGCCGCGGGCCCAGGCGGCCGCGAGGGCGGGCCCCACCGATGAGGTCGATGAGCAGCCGGAACATGCGGTCGATGGGGAAGAGCTCGGGCCTCAGCAGGTCGCGCGGGCCGCCGCCGCCGCGCTGCGCCGCGTGCTCGCTGATGGTGGCCAGGCCGCGCAGCACGGTGGGCTCGGCGTCGAGCAGCGCCTTGCCGCTCAGCCCTGCAACGGCCACGCGTCAGGGCGCCCCGCCCCGCGGCTTCGCGGCCCCGCGGCGGCGGCTTACCCAGCCTGAGCAACGGGAACGCGTAGCAGAAGCCCGGGCCCGTCAACATGTGCTCTTTGGGGGCGACGCCGGGACCCTTGCCGCGGCCGTCTGCGTCCTCGTCCTGCTCCTCTTCGGTGTCGCTTTCCTCTTCGCTGTCCATGGGCGCGGGCTCGTCGGCCTCCTCGGCGGCGGCGATGGCGGCGGCCCGGGCCGCGGCTCTGGCGGCGGCCTTCTCGCGCGCGGCGACGTTGGCGGCGGCCCTCGCCTCGGCCGCGGCCCGCGCGGCGGCCCTGGCGGCGACCGTGGCCGAGTGCAGCGCGTTGATGGCGCGGAGCGTCGCCTTCGTCAGGTCTTCCTCCTCCCAACTGGGGTCGAGGTCGCACTGCGGCTTGTGGAGCCTGCGCGAAGCGGGTTTCCAACGTCACGAGCGACGCCAGCGAGTCGCGGGGGCGCCGGGAAAAGGGCCGACCGTAAGGTGATCCTGGCGACGGTGTCCCCCACGACGGCGTGCGCGGGCATCAGCGCGCGGCGCAGGTGCGCGTGCGCAGGCAGCAGCAGCGGCGCGGCCAGCGGGCTGCGCAGCGCCGCCAGCAGCGCCTCCACCACGCGCCGCGCCGCCAGCGCCAGCGCCAGCGGGGAGCCCCGCTGCACGGCGGCCAGAAGCTTCACCGCCGCCACCGCGCGGGAGTTCAGCTGGAACTCAAACTCGCCGTTGCATTCCTGTCCGTGACCATTTCGTTTCGCGAGCGAGCGAAACGACGAGATCTTACCGCGGTGAGCCTCTGCCTGACGAGATCCTCTTTCGCCAGCTGAGCCTTAATGGCCTCCTTCTGCTTCGCGGTGAGCGAAACCTCCTTGGCCTTGCCCTCCTTTCGCCTCTTCTCCTCGAGCTCGCGCCGCAGCTGCAGCTCCTCCAGCTGGTCCTTGTAGCTGTACGCCTTGCTCTCGCGTTTCAGGTTCATCTCCCTCGTGTCTTCGTTGCTGTCACGTGTTAGATACACATTCACTTTCATCTTCCGATTTAGCGAAAAATCTGTAGTTTATTTCGATCCATTCTATAAAATTGACAAAAGATGAACGAACCGGTTTCGTTGAAATTCTTAAGCAATCACTCCATAAATGGGATAAATAACACTTTCACGTATATTTTGAATCCTCATCACTTTTTTCAATAATCTAACTTCTTAAAATTGTATTTAAAAAAGTTAATTATGGATGATCTATGGTTGCATAGTGCAAATTTAAATTTTAGTAACTGATTAGTAAACTGGTAATTTCTGTCTGAACCAAACAAATAAGTGCAAGGATTTAAATTAAACATTCAACAAATCGAAACATCCAATTAATTAATTAATTTATAATTGGCAGTGCAACTGGTCATTACTAAACTGTCCATGGCCAGGTCAACGACCTGTTTGTTTACCATTCATGTAGAATCGATTGAAACGAATTATAATAATAACTCCATGTGAGTTTTGTGCGCTATGTACGTGTCAGCGCCACGAAACCACTAACCCCGGAATGACGCTTTTGTCGTAGAGCTCGCCTTCAGGCATGAGATAGGTGAAGTACTCGTCGCGCGTGACACGCAGCAGTTCCGGGTCCTGCAGCGTCTCCAGCGCGCACTGAATGGCGCTGCCTGCAATCACCTCCGAGTTCGTCGCCACCAATGTGGCCACTACGTTTGACATCGTCTGTGAATTTATTATTGTCTAGTTAACGTAGGACATTGAAACAATCACGGAAGGCCTCAATTACTATCAGAACCGGTGTCGACAAAACTCACACGTTCTTAATTTGAAACACTACAAAATCTTGATATTGATTGGTCGTAGTTTCAAATGTAAAAAGAAATAACAAATTCTGGATTGTTAATATAAACTTTACCCTATGTGCTGCCATCTAGCGTTTAACTTCTGAACTACGACGAATTGGAGTTTGTAATGTTTCGATAAATATTATACTAAAATAACACTTTCCGATGATATGCAATACCACTACGGGAAATATTTTTGGCGGTTATCATTTTTGCACTCCAAAACAGCACAATAAGGCATTTTAGTAGGATTTTAGAGAATTTGCACGAAAGAATGACACAACCGTACCATACAAAGCGAAAATAGCGGACTGAGCTCTGATAGGTCTTTCGAGACCTACAGTTGGCACGCATCGTACGCTAACTAACCACCTCAACTATATTTATTGTTCTGTTGGAACAACTTACTGTTTAAAGGAACTTCAGTGGAATCCGCGTAGTCCCAGTCTAATAGAAGCTCAATATATTCCCGTATTGCTATTTCAGTTCAGTTCTGATACACACACGTCGGGAATACATTTTAGGAGTTTCGAAGTCATTCGCTTGTCACGGTCAATGTGTTCGAATTGAAAGGTGCGAGCTCCTCGCCACGCAATCGTCACGGGCCCGCGACGACGAATGACGCAGTACTAAGGCCGTAGCCGCACTCACCTCAGTGGGCGCGAAGCCAGCGATGTAGGTGTTGTTGAGCGAGTTAGCGTATAGCGCGACGAGCTTCTTGGCGTCGAGGCGCAGGAAGGCCACGACCTTAAGCCAGGCGCGCCGCAGCACGGCAGCGGCCAGAGGGTGGTGACTGGCCGGCAGCACCGCCACCGCCAGCGTCTGCGCGTCTTCCGGCGGGTAGTCTACGGGAGGACACGGCGAGTGAGGTGAGTCTCCACCGCTTGCAGGACGCCACTCGAGCGAGAGGACGACTTACCCCTGCACGAGCAAAACGCTTGCACGCAGTCCAGCAACATCTTGCCGGTCACTTCGGCGCCTCTCTCCTCAGCGCCGTCTTTCTTTTCCTTCGCGCTGAATATCCTGCCTTCTTCTAATATTTCGTTCAGCTTCGCTATCAAATTTTTCGCGACCTGAGCCTTCGACTTGTCCGCTAGCGCGCTTTTAACTTCCTTCAGGGCCGTCGCTCGCACCGGCTTGCTGGTCGATAGCGACGCGAGTACTAACGCGCGGTACACGGGGGAGTTGCCGTCGCCGGTTACGCTTTCGTATCGTTCTAAAACTATTCTGCACAACAGCACTACCTGTATTAACACTGTAAAAGAGGTAAGCGATGTAATTATTTGTGGTTGAAAAGTATGGCAACGCGTGACAGAGCAAGGATGTAAACGAGTCCTGTATGCGATTTGGTGCAAGCGCGGCATCGAACTCACCGTCGTCCGAGGCGGTAGACAGCACGCGATCGTGCAGCAGCACCTGTTTGTCAACATGCGTAAGAGCAGCCCACACCGCAGTCTTGCCGGGCAGCTCGCGAGTCTCATCCAACAGAACCAGGCCCAGCATGGCGCAGATGCCTTCGCTTACTACCAGATGCTGAGGAAGGAGGAATCGGATTTGAGAGGTCCATGAGTATAAATGTCACGTCTTCGGGCGCCGCGAAACGTTGCAGAACCAAAACAAAAAAACTGTCAATAGGTATCGAGGTCATCGCCAACCTGCAGCGGCTGCTGCACGGCCTTCTCCACAGCCTTGGTGAGCATTGGGCCGAGCGCGTCGCGCTGCGCCGGCGCAGCCTTACAGTGCTGCAGGGCGTGGGACACCAGCGACACGTACGCACACCGCACCGTTTGTGTCGTGCTCTTGGCGGATAGGTTTTTCTGCAAAAGGAAAACATTGCGCATTGAACACAATAAATGTTTCAGTAACTTTTCTTTAATAGAGTCATGACAACGGAAACGACATAATACAAATGGCACAATTAAATAACTATAATTCTGTTTCGTGTTGATTTGCACGCGTGCCGAGCGGACACACCATTTATTCGTTCAGTGCTCGCTCTGAACACTAACTCCTCGGTGAATAAGCAAGGATTTGATCAAATCTAGTTCGACGGTCAGCACCGGCAGACTGGCGCCGGAAACGAAACGCGGCGACCGACCTTAAACACGTCCAGTATCTTGTCGGGCAGCGGCCCCCCCAGCCGGGCCAGCCAGCAGCGCAGCGCGTCCAGCGCGCCGCACAGCGTGCGCTCGTGCGACTCGCTGTCCAGCACGCGCGCCGTCTGCGCCACGGCCTCCGCGAACAGCCGCGACAGCTCCTCCGCGGCCACGGCCAGTTCGCTCAGGGTGCCGACTCCCTGCACGGAAGACGGCGCGGTCGTAAGGCGGCTGCGCGCCGCAGCGCGTTCGAGCGGACGCCTGCACGCACATTGAGGACGGCGATCTTGTCCTCGCTGGAGGTGAGTTTCCCGCTGGCGCCGTTGTACTCGGCGAAGGCGTGCGACAGCAGCGCGCGCGCCGCCGCGGGATCGGAGCAGCGCTGCGCCACGCGCCGAAGCGCGCCCGCGGCTTCCGACCGGACCCACTCGTCTTTCGAGTGCAGGTTGCCTGCGAGCAATTTACGAACAGTACACCGAGTTATCTCCGAGCTTCCGACGAAACATTTTCATTTCATAGCCACGCCCCACTTAGTCCCGCGTTGGGCGCCAATCTTTTACCCACCGATCAAACCCTTTCCGATGTCGACGATGATGCCGTCCAAGTGGACACTCAGGTTCGCCACGACTTCCCCCACGGCTTGAATGATGGTTTCCGGACTACGCAACATGGCTTTATGCAGGGCCGGTAGAAGAGTCTCCTGGACCTCAGATTTCTGGAGCTGGCGCAGCAGATCGCCGCAGCCTTTGATGTAGTTAGAATTTGGACGAATCTTCACACTGATCAGACTTTTTATGAAGCTTTCTAAAATTTTTGTCTGTAACAAAAATTACAAATGTTACAATATTACGAGTTCCAAATTGGGCGCCAATTTTAATTTTATTTTAAGTCCATTTTTCTGTTCCTCACCTTATGCTCAAGAACACTATAGGAATGACGGCAAAGTGCAGAAAAGGTAACGCAGACATGTGGGCCGCTGTCCATTGGTTGCGCGAGAAGAACTTCTGACCACTTCTTGAGTCGTTCTGAGCCAATGCCGACCCATGACGTGTGCAGCTACAATTAAAATAAATTTTAAATAATCTAGCTATTTTTATCAGATACACACCCTCAAATTGAAATTGCCTGAAAAAAACTCAAATATGTGCTTACAAAAACACAAATAAAAGCTAAGTTAAGCTACGATTGTTTTGTTTACAGTGAGTGTAAACAAACAGAACCTCGTACATACATGAATAAATGTCGCCATGGTTAATAATGTACTAAAAATATCTAACTAACCAGCTACATTTGGGACTTAAGGAAAGTATAATATAAAGTATTAATATTCACTGTAGAATAAGCCTTCTCGTTCAACCTTCTGTCACCATGAGCGGTAACAACGGCCAGTAGATTAGCTTGGGCCAGTACCAAGGCCCTGTAATCCACTGCTTCATCATCAGGGACTTTCAAAGCCCCATCAGCAAGAACTGTAGACCAACGTAGGGCTGAGTATCCACAGAGACACGTGCCTTTTCTGTGAAAAAATTATGCAATGATCATTTCCTAAAATGAATACTGACCATAATCAACTTAATACACAATTTTCCAATAAGGCCAGAAATATCGATAGGGCCAGATATCAGATAAAACAAATGCACTTAAGATTAATGTTATTTAACTTTGGGTAAGTTTTAAGGTTAACATTAGTGACAAGAAAAAAAATGTGTTTGCGATACACAAAGATACTAATAACTTGTGCTTGACATGTTCATTTAAAACATTTAATTAACTACAAATCTACTAAGATCCTACACACACGGCGTATTTTGTACGCACCGACGAACCGCGTTTTAGAAACCCAGATTACGGCGCCATAGAGGGTCAAAAATGTAGATTGATGCGTTTGAATCAATTCATCATCGCTTTGCAAGCAAGAAGCTTAAATACTTCACTAGAGTTTACACTTAAAATGTCATGTTGAAGACAACTTTTGCTGTGATTTTGTATCCTTTTCACACCTCGAATCTAGTGCAATGCATGCAAAATAAACACCCAAAAACGAATAGTGGTAACTTAGTACAGTTACTTAAGTGATTTATCTTAAATCTATTTTACGATATGTTAAAAAAGACGCATTGTGCATGCTTTTGTATCTTTTTGGTTGCTTCATTTCAAAAACTAACTGAAATTAACAAACAAAACTAAAATTAAAACTGTCTCTTATCAAAATTACAGCGTTTGCGGCGCAGATGACGCGCGTTGAATTTGCGACCGTTGGGAAAGGTTTACGGCAACGCGTTTGTATCGTGTTAAAACGCGTCGACGCGTACAAAATACGCCATGTGCATAGGTTGTAGAAGTAATTTCTTTCTTAAACTTACGATGTACTGGTACGTTTGAGACTCTCTGATATATCCAGTAGCAAAGGTAAGAATGCCTTGAGGGTCCATTCTCGGTGCTTGGTTACCAAACAAGCAAGCAGGCTTCTCACATAGGATTGCGACGTGGTATCTCGGTACCGATGCAGAGTGAGTGTAATGCATTTGCAGACAAATTTGACCACTGCCTCGTTGATATCTGGATGGTGTGGTTCATATTTTAGTGCATGTGGGAAAAAATCTATAATTATTTTTACAACATGTGATATTATTCAAAGAAGTTTTTTTGCTTCGAACTCAGTCAGCTAAATGCTATTTTTTAATTATCTATTTGTTTCCAATAAAACATGAATTCGATATTCAAAATTTATTTCGCAAAATAATAATTTATATCATTGTGCAATTCTACATTCTTGTGTGTACAGTGCTATAGTAAACACATAAATGTTTAGTATATTATACAGAGTGACAGGTTGAATGGAAAAAATATTTAAAGAGACAGATGAGTAGCTGACACCCATACTAAATATGTAAAAAAATACTATCTTATTTTTAAATGTTTTTCTCTAAAGTAAATACTGCCTCTAATATTTTGTAATACTCTGCGTGAGACACCATGTCAATTGAACATGCAGCCAGTGCCGGCAAGGTCAAAACAAACCCTTACCAGCCTCTGTGCATTGTTTCCCACACTTTGGCGCCACTACTGCTTAGTTTCGTATACTTAAAACCATCGAGTATATAACCAGAAATAGAGACAAAATGTCATTTAATTTGTTTGAAAACTATTCTGCCATAACATTAATGTGACAATTGACGGGTGTCGTCAATTGTTTCACTTCAAATCGACCAGTTAACTTGAGCTTTGCTATATGGACGAAAATTGCAAAATTACATATTTAATTATCGATGAAACATGATTCCGTTTGTTTTGTAATTAGATGTTTTGCTGTTTTACCCACACCACCGAATAGAACAGCATGGCATTGTTAGAGATATTATCTTTATTACAATAAATACAGAATATTTTTTGGAATATACGGAGATGTACACACAGGTCAGTAGTTGGCCTATCTATATTTCAGTGCAAATGAGAGTTGATATTTATAAGAGCTGTATCGCTAATGTGTTACCAGGAATATATGGCCCTTATATTGTCTCTATTTCTGGTTATATGCTCGATGCTTAAAACCAACTATTTATCTTACAATCGTAATACTTAACATAAACAGTATGAAGATTAATAATTCATTATTATGTGTACAACATATTTCTGTAATTAACTTACTTTCACATCATCAGCTTGTCTTTCAACATAGGCCTCCTCCAGAGACTTGTAATTTCTAAATTCCAAAACATATTTTTTTGTTTATCTCGAGGATAGTACAATAGTCTGTACCAATCCATTTTGAACAAAAAGTAAACAAACCTCTTTGGTTAAAATTCTAAAGCAATCACTCAATAAATCGAATAAGTAACACTTTTATGTATATTTCCAAGATTTCGACTTGATATATCATCACTTTTTTCAACAATATTCATTTGTATAACATAGTAAAATCGTATTTGAGAAATGGTAGTCTAAAAGTGAGGTTAATATTCATCTATACTTCTATGACATGCCTATGGTTGCATAGTGCTGTTCGAAAAAAAACATTTGGTTCAATCAATTAAAGTTTAGTAATTGATTATTAAATCGAACATTTCAATCGCAATTGAACAAGTATCTGTAAGGATTTGAAAGAGGATTTAAATTGAAATTTTAAATATGCTTATATAGGTTATGTAAGGAAAACCGCTAGTATGACTTAATTGAACAAATCTATTCATTCAATTAATTAATCGATTTGTAGTTGGCGTTACAATTGGCCATCACTAAACCGTCGATGGTCAGGTCAGTGACTTTGTTTGTTTACTTTTTGTTCAAAATGGATTGTAACGAAGTATATAACAATATCATTCACAAATCACATGCATGTGAAATCAATAGGACAAACACCATATAGTCAAAAAGGTCTCACATAACATGTAACTAAGCATAGTATCTGTTACATACTTGTGTAGGAAATATATATAATACAACCAGCAATTGGGGTAATCAATACTGCATCTATAGACAGCGAGAACCCGGCGAGGGTGAATGCAGTCGCACCAAAACATCCCCCTCGATCAATACAGCTGGGCGAAAATAACCCTAGTTATCCCACATGTACAGCATCTGCGCGCAGTGCCGTAACCCTGACACCTACGTAATAAAGCAAACAGCCTCCACTCACCTGAGGATGACAATACATCCAGAATTTCCTCAACCACCTTGCGCCTCTCTTTCAAACTTGCGCTTTGAATTCTAATAGGTATATCTTTTAATTTCTTCGATATCTGAAAAAAAAATTATACCTGTAAATTACTGCCCGTTAAGCTGCTCTGTTGTGGAGAATATTAATCATCTATTTACCTCTAAATCTGCCATTTTCTTAAAAACATTCAGGGTAATTTTGCAAAAAAGCACACGTACTTACAGTACCGTGTTGGTCACAGACAAAAAAGAATTTCCCTGTCAAAACTTTTTTTTATACTTCAATGTAGACATGGCAATAACGGCTGTTTGTCATATTCTACTGTTGGGTAATTTTCCGAAAAATTTCAAATGGTGGAAATTTTTCCAGAAAAATATTCCCGATATATTTGAAAAATTGGAAAAATATAATTTCGAAGCTCATCTACATTTAGAAATGTCTTTTGCAGTGTTATTTAGCATGAAATAAAGAAATAAACTTGTTTACCTAAAAGCCACCTAGAAGAAAAGCGAGATTTAAATATTTTGTACAGAAGAAAAAAAGAAACTATAATATGGTCTCTGACCTTCGCATGTTCCATGCGGAACGAAAGAAAAAAAAAGAAGCTCCAAAAATCAGCTGCACTGTTGCCAAATTAGACGACTTTTCGCCATTTAAGCTACTTCGAGAGGTCGCGCGGCGATTAAAACAGTGGTCGGCGACTCGGCTTCGGAAATAAGAAAAGGCTATTTTAGGCTTCTTAATAAAATATCTGGAGAATTAGTAATTTTATTGGGGATTTTGTGGAGAATGGACTCATTTGTGGGCTTGATGAGTATTTCGACGTGTGTCCGGCAGCAAACACAATTGTAAAATTATTTTTCTTGATTTTTAGGGATTTTATAACTTGGGCGAATATCGGCTACTTAACATACATAAATCGGCGAATTAACTTCACAAAAATCTGGCAACACTGATCAGCTGTTAAATGTCAATGGATAAACTCTGTTCACAGATCTTGTCCTTACTTTATTATAATGTTATAATTTTTTCCATCTTCTAAGACTGTATTACTGTATTAAACACCTCACTAATTTGTGCGTATTACGAAATCGGGACACCGAATAAGCTTGTTTTTTGCCTTTCACTTTTACGATAAGAGAACCATGGAGGCGAGGGTAAAATATTTGTCACAGATAGAAGCCTATATCGAGGATGTTGACAAAGAAGTGACGATGATTCTGCAAAGCTTACAGTGGGATAGAAAACGTCTTTTGGAGGTTTGTTTGTTTACCGTTTTCCAACAATAAGATTAGTGATATTTTATTAGTGATATAATTATTGAATCAGTGCACACATGAGTGTACATCTTTTCTTCATTGAGGTTTGACTAACATTTGACGCAATTCCTAAAAACACTTCGCCGTGCTTCCGTGTAATTACTTGTATAATATGAAACACAGTTTTACAGTAATCCGTCGGCGATTCCTTGTATAGAAAAGCACTTACTTGATGTGTTATTTTCAGAGTACTCCTCTAGCAGCATGCAGGTACAATGCGAGTCACAGAGTGCCGCAGACCTTAAAGGGTAGCCATGAAGCCAGGTGCCTATTGAACAGTTATGGCTATACTCAAGAACATAGGCTACTGCCAGATCCACCTGATGACAATGCTTCTACACTTGTTAAACTTAGTAGGTTTTTCTTTTACAATGACATGGTTTGTTTGCTTTGTATTTTATAGTCTATGTAATGGGAGAATAACCACTGGCAATGTTTTAAAAAAAAATTTTATGTTTTTTTAAATGGTGGATCAAAATGCATCTGCGTGTAAGAGACTCCATGTGGCTCTGGGACACTACAGTACCAAAATCGTTAAGGATACTGTGTGTCTGTAAGATGAATGACAGATTTCTCGGTTGTCTCATAATGTGATCCTGGAACTGTATAATTGTGTTAGGCAACCACACCAATTTCCTTGTCGCAAACTAGAAAATTACCTGCACTATGAGCACCAGAACAACAAAAATTTACTCTGGGATACTACCCAGAACATGCATACCAAACCAATTTAGACAAACTTACTCTTCACTTCTTAAATTGGCCCTACTGGGAATCGAACTTGGGACTTCTTCAACTAGCACGAAGACAGGTCACTGAGGTCATCACAATTATTTTTATAATGTGTATTAACTTTGTGTAATATATTAATGTAAACCAAGTGTGTAGCACTTAGTAACAAACTAAAATAATACTTGTTTGAGTTTATGAACAACTTGTTAAGTCCATTTTGAAATACATAAACCATACACATCAAATGTTTGTTGTTTACGACCAGTTATGTGGAATCTTGCTTTCAGGTAAAGAAGACATTAACCAAATAATAGAAAATGCAGCAAAATGTGACCCATTATTTAAAAGAGGTATAAAAGTTTTCTTTAATTTTTATAATTATGTATATTGCAAGTGTGAGGTAACAGTCATTAATTTATTACACTTTTTCCAGTTTTTGTGACTTTGGAAATGTGTATCCTTTGATGTATCCTTTGAAAGCTTAATTAAGCTGTTTATTACTTTTTAAGACACTATGGTGCAATGTAATTTATTTAATATTATTATTTCGGGATCTGTATTATCGTTCTTACTTGACTTAACATATCGTTATTTTCATTTTTTTTTTGCCTTTTGCGCCTAAAACTATGTAACCAAGAAGGTTCCTTAACCACTTCAAAGGAGCAGGAATCGAGGATGTTCAGCCACTTACATTGGAGAGACTGCAGAGTTCCTTCACGGCGGATGAGCGGCGGGCAATTCACGACGCCGTCGCTAACGTCGCGCCGACTGTGCATCAACTGTCTGACTTCACTCTCCCAGGGTACATCTATCCACTTCTTATGTTATATTTTTATATTTGTTGGAAATTGACAAAATTGATTTATAACGTACTTTCTGTCGTATTTTCTGCCATCATCATCGTCATCCACAACCGTGGTGCATGCCACGATTTAGCGCTAGCCTTACCCATCCATGGCCCGCAACTTTTACGATAATGTGTACCAATTTCAATACTGGACGTCCCATATTGCTATAACCACATTTCGGTTGTTATTTTTTATTTGTCCATCACCTTTTCTGTCGTTTTATTGAAATTTAGTTTCTGAAGCTGACTTTTTCGTAATAAATGTTCCCACAGTGGCGACGACGTGACACCGGCGCGCGAGAGGTCTCGCGTGGAGGTGCTGGCGGAGCTGCGCGACATGAAGCGACGCCGCACAAAGTACCGCACCGCTGCGCGGACCAGCAAGTACTCGGATGTGCTTCGCGATGTCATTAAAACTCAGGTACTATGGGCTGCTTACATAATTTTATCATAATATTTTTACCACGACTAACCACGATATTGGACAAAAAGTTGTCTTGACCTATTTAAGTTGAAAGTGATGATTTTCAATTGCAGATGGATTTTTACTGCGAAGCACTAGATGTAAATCAATCCAATAAACTATCAGAAAATTGCGTAAATTATGACAATCACGATACCACTAAATACCAGGGAGTTACAAATACGACGTTGACTAAAAACAATTCTTCATATCGAAAAGAAATATCAAAGAGCACAAACCACGTGTATGTGGATAACAGATATACAAGAAATTCTAAAGACATTTTTTCCGAACGACCAAACCATAAGCATCAGGACAGTAGAAGAGAACACTATGATAACAGATATAGAAATGACAGTTTTGAGGATAGAAAGAGACATGACGATATTAAACATAAACGCCGTCACAAGCAAGACAGAGATGATCATAGGCAATCGAAACCCGAAAGTTACGAGTACAAATTAGACCGCGAAATAAAAAAGGAACCAGAGGAGTTTTCTACAGGTCATAGTAGTAAGAGTTACCAAGGCAAAAGCTGCGAACAGTCCAAATCTAAATATCGAAATGATAGCAAGTATAAGGACAGACAAAGGCTGCATTACAAAGAATATTATTTCTCTAGTAGGGACTACGATAATGAAAGAAGTGAACCAAATTCGAATCCTACAAATAGATGTAAAGATCGTCGCAGAAAGTCTGAAAATGGCAAGCATCATGAAAGAAAACGCAAACACAACAATGACAGAGCTAAGGAAGATTTTTCTTTTCGATACGACGACATTAAACGTGAAAAGTCCGACGATAGTGCGACAGAAGACAACGTTAAACGAAAGAAATATTGAGTACAAAATAAAGTTTCACTTGAAATATGAACTGTGTGTCATTTATGACTGGGGCCAAGAAATCTTTTTTAGTTCACCAAACCTTTTTATTTATTTTTTATGACCACCAAGTGACGGGACGAACAAGTCGTGCAGTTGCAGTCGCAGACCTTTCAATCGCAAAAATCTGACGGAAACCCCCATACCATGAAACATAGTTGACAAGTTCGTGTGCCTGTAATTTCACCAGCACCCTTACCCTTTTAAACCGTATCACAGCAAAGCTCAGATTACTGCTTGGCGACAGAAACAGATAAGGTGGCAGTACTTCCCTGGACGAACTCTTTCACAAGGAGCTCTACTCCTGCTAACTACATTTAAAATTGGAAAACTTAAATTATAGAACATTAACTCTAAGGCTCAACTCACACTGGCGCAGAGTCGAAGCGTCGCGTCGCGTCTTCTTTTTCAACTACACCTCCTGGCGACGCGCGACGATACGTGACCACGCTCGCATTAGTGCGCCGGGATCACAGTGTGGTCGGCGTCTGACGCCTCACGGCGCCCAAGGGACGTCGTCGCGCGTCGACTCTCGATTCCATATTTGCAAAACACAAATTTGTACCTTAATAATGGGAAAATAGAGATGAATATGCTGTAGGCGAAAAACATGACGCGTCGCGACGCTTCGACTCTGCGCGAGTGTGAGTTGAGCCTAAGGCTTAATAATAGGTAAACCGTTAGATTATTCTTGGTTATTAATGGTAACTATACGTGTGCATTATATATTATAGGAAAACATTGTTATACCTACTCAATAAACTTCATATCGCTGTAATATGTTGGCCCGCAGATTTGCGCGCTGTAGTGTCCCTGTTATACTAACATTGTTTAGAGCCTACTGTCAGGTGTTCTACACGTGCACCCTGTGGATCAAGCACACGCAGCGGGTCCTCGGCGCGCTGCGAATTCAGTACAACAATGCCTAAGCTGTTGCTGGGGCTGCCCCGATTCTGCAGTGCGTCAGCATGTTTACGCAGGCTAATATAGATGATTTTATTGCCATCATGCGAAAGATAACGGCCTCGCTGCTCTGCAGACTACGGGGTAGTTCCAGTCCCATCCTAAGGGTAATAGCAGGACGACATGATTCCCCGATCATAGCACATGAATTTTATATTATGTATTTTGAATATTTTCATATCTCGATTTTGAAAACTTTAATGTACACTTCATATATAACACACCATAAATTCACCATACAGTGATTTGTTACTAATATAGTATAAGGTTGCTAACTAACAAACTATGGACCTATGGTGTAAAGATTTATTATTATTATTATTTACTTATTTATATCACAATGATTAAAGCGACATCTTTAGTCAGCTGCTCGTAGCTGTAAAGGTACTTGGCTAAGTGTAGAAAGACTTTCATAGATTTTATACAGGTGGCGCTACGGCGAAAAAGTCGTTAAAAACCAAAAACAAACATCTGCTGGTGCGTTCCGTAGCTTAGTTGGGAGAGGGCCTAGTATGCTGAAGACGCTCTGGTTCGATCGTTGTATTAATAATTATAAAAAACTAGTGGAGCAATTTCATAAAACAAAAAATTTAATATCATATACATACATATAACTGCCTCCGTGGCCGAACGGTTACCATGCCACGCAGAGGTCCCAGGTTCGATTCCCGGGCCGGGAGAAATGTTTGTATGGCTTACATTTATTTCTCTCGTGAGTTTGGGTGTAATTTGTGTGGTTGTCTATGTGTGTGTCCATGGCACCCGCGACACAGGGTTTACCTAGCACGGGGCTATGTTGAGTGTGTGCGTTATTTATTTATTATTTATTTTATTTATACATGTGCTATTTATGGGTGTTTGTTTCATACTGACTTCCCAAGAGTAGACTACTTGGGTAAGGCGTGTTATGTGTTCACACAAGTCCAAATAGCATAATATGCACAAAAAATGGAGCGTGCGCGTACATCAACAGGCACAAATACATACCGGCCAAGAGTGTGTCGTGTGATAGGCTTCTGTAGCCATCACGCAATTTAGTTTAGCCACATTCTGTACAACTTTATTATATATTTATTTTAACTTGTCAATATTTTGGAAAATTTAAAAAGAAGGTATTATATCAGAATAATTGACTAAGTCTTTACACATTTACTTTTCATCATCATGTTTTTGGATCTGTTGCATTGGTACTTTGTCAAGATGAGGGAGCAACCTAAAATTACAGCTAAAATATCGATTTTTGTTATGTTTTTAACCGACTTCAAAAAGGAGGAGGTTCTCAATTCGACGCGATAACTCGAAATTTGTGAACCGATTTTGATGATTCTTTTTTTGTTGGAAAGAGTACCTCAGTGGTCCCATATAAGTTCACGCATGAAGCCTCATTTTTATTAATAAATAACGCCTAAATTTTATTATAAGGAGCAGTTATTTTAATGGTTGATTTTGTTATGCTCCAATTTAAGGGCTTTTCTCTAAATATACTTTAAGCAGTGAGCACCGAATTGTATTATCTCCTGTGTTAAGTCCCGTATAGTAGCGAACTAGGAGATGAATCTGGCTTTGCGCACTTTCCGGTAACCAATTTCAATAAAACTTGGTAAATAGATGTCATTCCACGAACTTTGGAGGTCGGTTTTCTAGTACTCTGTACTGAAATTATAAATATTAATAAAACTTGGCCAACTAGTCGGCGATTTGTCTTTGTATTTCGTTTTCGTTGCAAAAACATTTGTTTAGCTTTTATTACTATTCTGTGTTTGCCCTAAAACGATTTGGTCATCCAACTAGTTTCGAAAGAAGAATAATACATACTTATTCTTATTTAATATCCGCCGTTAGTTTTAAGGCCAGTCCGAATATTTCCTAATAAACGGTTTGTTAACCAATACGGATTTGCCTGTTTGCAAATTGTTTGCAAGTATTCTACCCGATGGTTATCGGCGAATGTGATTTGGAATTGCCCGAACTGACTGCATCATCCCTTTTTAGTTTTCGGGGAACATTCGGGGCTGGAGTCTCGCTCATATGTTGTTGTTGTCGAACCATAAGCCGTACGAAACATTTTGCTTCTTCTGCCCTGATGGGGGCAGTTAGGATGGAATTAATTACATATTGATCTGTTTCCCTAAAAATATAATTTGGGCCTTCTAAAGTCGAGTATGAACGCAAAATGCGAAGGCAAGCCTACTCCATTCTCGATTACTATCAAACGAGAGTGTGGTTAAATGCTTGCTCGCTACTCTCATACAAATTACCTTCGTAAAGTTGATTTAGTTTTAGATATAACGTTATTATTAGAATGCGCATACAGCTCGCTAAGGCTCGTTTCGTCCGTTGCACTCTCTAGCGTAAAGATCTCGATCTTCAAGTTTTGTGTGTAGACGCCTGCATAAATACGTTCACGGTTCCTTTGCTATTATAAGCAGGAATAGACGAGTTGTTGTGAAAGTTTTCATATGGTTACCTTAGACGAAATGTTAAAGCATTTATTTATTATACTATATACATAAATAAAAGTTCACGCAGCAGTGGACAACAGCTTGTGTTCCACGCTACACTCCAGCTTACTGAGAATGAGAAGGCATTCTGTACCTTTAAAGGCGCGTGATTAATTACAGCACTTATTCCTGTTCATATAATATCATTATTTGTTCGTTTGTATACTACATTCTTGGGTTCAATTTGTAAGTATATTGAAGAGATACCACATATGTGTACCACCTAAGTCATAATACATTTATGTTTATGTGAGACTCGAAAAAAAGACAATGCGTTTCGTAGCTTCACTACGACCTATAATAGCTGTTTATTATTTAAATAATGTTGCAGCCGAAATTAAACATGTTACTCGGGTAAGTAGACCACGGTGTAATTTATTAATAAGTGGAATTACCGTTAATGGTTGTCCTATAAGTTCAAATCTACATACGCTCAAGGTAAAACGCTTCGATTGATAAAACACGAAGACATTTTCATAATTTCAAGTACTGTACATTAAGAAATGAAACTATTTTTCCGGATTTAAATCGCGTATATTTGTTTTTTCAAACGAACCGACGTTTCGGGCCCTTTACAGGTCCCATGGTGACGGTTGACGGAAAAATAGTTTCATTTCCTATGTGTAACAATCGCGAAAACCAAAGCTCTCACTCGATACTGTACATTAATTTCACAAAACAATTCTACTCTCAAAGATGGGCGTTCATATGTAGAACCTTTTCACTTGCACGTGATTGCTTCCACACATGAATGATGTAGAGTTAGGTACCACCACCGACCAATTATGGCACCTACAAGAACACAACAATCACCGTATCAACCACACTAGTCATTGACTATATTAGTTTTTAACTTATGAACGCTATTACAAAAATAATCGATGCGAACATCATCGACGAGTTCTTTAAATAATGCAAATGGGCTCGTGGTAGATAATTAAATTGTGAAATTGGACCGACTAAATGGTACAAACGATTTTGATCCCCGGTGACGAGACGAATAAGTCCACAATGGATACAGTGCCACACAGAGCATCACAAAGATCTGAAAGGCACTGCCACTGCACCCATCACCCTGAGATAATCCCATGTGCCTGTAATTTCACCAGTATCCTTAACTTTCAAAACCGGTTACGCGGTAAGCAATTTATGCTTACGGAAAATTGCTTGCTTCCTAGCTGGAATCAAAGAGAATTTAAGCACTTGGCTGGAATTTTAATAGCTACCTGCAATCATAAGGACATATAAGTATTTCACGTTTTTTAACTTTGGGTTGTTGTTATTCTAAGCGGCATAGAGTTGAGTACAGAGTTAAAATCGTAAGTGTCAAGCATGACGTGAACAATATTGCTGAGGAGTTCTGGTATAAATGAGTTTGTAATGGAAAGTAAATTCAATGTGAATTACGGTACGTTCTACGCCAGTTTCGACACCCCCTGTTCGCTCTACATCTAATTCGCACGGAGGCACTGAGGCGGACACCATTCTACGCGGCTTTAGCCTTGATAGGATCTCTGAATTGGATTAATGATACTGGCGTGTTCAGTAACTCTGGATCGAAATTTCTGACATTGGCTGGTTACTACTTGGAGACGGTCGTCACCGCCCGAAGCGCTATGATCGAAATTACGCAGCTTGCTTTTGGGCGGTGATTGGCTCAACCCATATTGACTATGGCTCACCTACATGTTTACTTATTGTTACAATTATTGTAAGTTGTACAATGTGAATAAATAAATTATGGTATATAATTACGTAAAGTGGTCCTAGTCATCACTTTGCATGTACTATCATTGACAATGTATTTCGTCAGAACCTACTTGCTGTGTGGAATTATGTACGTACTAATTAAACTTCTGTACGTAGAGTAACATACATGGAAAACAAACCATTTAGATTTATAAATAAACACCCAAGAAAAATTGTTATACATAAATTTCACTGTCATTCATAAAACTGAGAATATTATCATTATATTAGATATCTTTATAAAGTATGACATGGAGTAAGAGCTATCAACATTCCAGATGCAAAGATAAGGGTAATTGATAGTGTTCGATCATTGCATTAGAAAATTAAACGATGTTCATTCACTCAGTGCAGTGCGCGCTGGCGCTGCTGCATAATTAATTTCATATATTACATATCATAATCTTTTATGACGATTAAAAATGCCTACTTAATACAGACAGTGATGTAATTTGTGACTTTAGTCAATTGCTTGTTGTCAATCTAGCTTTCTTTCTTTCATCACAATTGACTGCTTATGTCAGTGGTACCCAAAAGGACATCTAAATCATGACGGTTTTGAATTGTTTCTTTAGCATTTAAAACATACTTATTAAGAGATAGTCAACACTATTGTGTGTTTGTCGTTTATTTACTTTTTGTTTGTCGTGTATTGTTTATGTTTTAGTGTAATTAAAGTCTTGTCTTCGAAGTGCCTACTGTCCTTTATTGTCACAAAAGTTATTTAAACGTTTAAAAGTTTTTGGAACTCGCTGTGTCTGTAATAATCAGAGCATAATATGGACATGCATTAATCCTCTGATAATTCATAGCACAATTTCTCTTCCTAACAACGCGGCTAGAACGATGAAAAGTTCACAAAAAGAGTAATTACTCGCAGTTGGGTGATTCAGTGCGGTAAAAACTTGTTAGACAATTTTCTAGGCAACGCGCCACCGCGACATAGGCAATAGGCAGTTATGGCCGCACAATGAGGCTGTGACGCGTAGTTAGAAACTTGGTGTCACGCGACAGTATTTAACGAATTATCTCTATCGAACAAATACCTATCATAGTCTCACGACACATTAGATCGGTCCGTGACCGACATCTAGATCCTGCTTTTGTTAATGAATATACTCCATGAATCTAGCGCGTGATTGCGTCTACTTATACGATAGGCTATTCGTCTAAGTATGTGGAAAGATATTATGTAGAGAAAGGACGATACCAAGTGACAATACGAACAAGTCGTGCGCCTGGTGGTAAGCGACACGCCTGTCCATAGCGGTTGCAGTGCCACCCAGAGCTTTAAATCGCAACGATCTGAGGGAGACTGCAACTTCGCCAGTCACTCTGAGACATAAGTTGACAAGTCCCGTGTACTTGTATTTTCACCAGCATCAGCAACCTTAGGTACCCTTCAAAACACTATAATTCTCACATTACTGCTTGGTGGCAGAAATAGGTATGGCGGCAGTACTTCCCTGGACGAACAATAGTAATAATATATAATTTAGCTTTTAGAAGCGTTAATGTAATAGCTATTTACGAGCTGAAAATATGCCTTGTTTAACTACAGCCGAAATTCAAGCAGTCGCATATAAAAGGAGTTGTTTTGGGTGAAAACGAACCTTTGTAACAAAAACAATATTTGGACGAGCTTCAAGTTCTTTTAGGCTTGTTTAAGAGGCTTAGTCGGCAATTGTGTCGTAGCCTTTGGAAGCACTGAGTAGTAATAAGCAGTTATAACGTTTAAGGTCATTGACTAGTCGTTAATTGACGACGAGCTCGAATAGTTTAGAGAGTGTGCTAAGTGTGGAGATAGGCCTATAAATTGTTGAAACCGCCTTCGTCTCCAGTTTTATGAGCAGAATGCACGTTGACTTTTATCTATAAGAAATATATCGCACCGTGAATACAATACTGTATTAACTCCAAAAGTGTATTTTTTTCAGAATCGATGAGAAACTAATTACCAAGTTAACGTTTTTTTGCAGACATCTAAATCATTTCCTACTTGCTAAATGTATTTGGCTTGCTAAATGAAAGGGAATAATAATTTCATATTTTTGAGTAAGTAAGGAGTGAGTAAGGACTGTTTTCTTCAGAACTAACTCACGTAAAATTAGTCTCATTTTGAATTAAGTAGATATTTTTTTAGATGGTTCTCAAACTGTGATGGTGAACCAAATTTTACGTTTAGCAAAATGATAATATATAATCTTGAATTTTGAACGTGACAATTTTGTTTAATTATTATTCATCGAATTGTGAGTACTATTTATTTTAATATATTTATATTATTTACAGATTAAGTTTTTTGGAAGTTATAATTAGGTTAGGTGTAGTCCGCATAATTTCAATGCTGTAATTATGAGTTTGAATTAGTTTTGAAGTCAACATTATCCAAGCAAGAATATTCATTAATTGATAAAACGGCTATCAAAGCCTAGTATCTAGAAAAGAAATTGTGTTTGCACAAGTTTTATTAAAATGGTTGTAGTTAAGTAATATAGAAACTACATACAGATTTACATACATGAATATCTGACGTTTGCAATTATATTATCACTCCATTTGGCATTCGACAGTGCAATGTAGGTTATATGCATGGCCGTCTGCTGTCTATCAGCTGGCGATTTCTAAAAGATTGCTTACTTACGTTAATATGTAACTAACAGTGTATTTGTTCATGATAATTAAATATCGCAATAATAATAATAATAAACACGATTTTAAAATCGAACGCTGTTTTTGTGAAACTATTATTCTGCGTTTTTTTACTTACTTATTTAGAAAAGCCATATAAAACTGACTCACAGTTGAGTGAATCATTGCCACCGACCGTCACCGTCACCGCCACCGCCATGCGCCACCCGGTATTATTGTGCGTACTAATGTCTGTAAACATAATTTCACGGGCTGCGCCTGCGCCGCGCTTTTTACCGCAGTTTTTTATATAGCCAATGAGTAATGCTCTACAATTATAGCATCGTTTATTGCTTCTCGTCGTGAAAACTGATACTTAAGTACAAAATGAAAAATATTTCTACAGACGATGAAGCTATCATGAATCCTCTTAACGACTCTGTATATTGTTCTACAAAAGGCTCTAGAATATTTTGAACAGTTTCAATGATGGACTCGAGCGCAGCGCATCGGACACAACTCGAGGTTCATAAATTAAAAATCGCTCAGTGTCTAGTTTTGCTTTTGATTACAACGCTTAAGTGGAGTATTTCAGAACAATTGCTGTGGTACATATATTTAAAAAATGTCAGAATTTCTATTTTGTACTGCAACAAGACAAGTGGATGTAGAAGCTCAAATATGTTGAGCGGAGCTCCGGCTCTACAAAGAAGAGGACAACAAAGTCTCTTGCCGCGGGGCAGGCGCAACCAGAAGTCGCGACCCGCGAGGGCCCGACGCGAGTCGACCTACTCGGGCTCCGGTGGCGGCCGCGGCGCACCAAACACCGACCAGCCAGTCGAGCGGCGCGATTCGCCGCGAGCGCTCGTTTTATTCACCAGCACCACTATAACTACAGTTTACTTTACCGAGAAATCTCGTACTGACGCGAGTTTGTTACTCGACATATCTTGAACTTTTATTCCTTGGGTGAAACTCTACACATGAACAAATATGTGTACAGTTGACAACCTCTCTGAGATTGTTTCGAACTGAACGGTTTAAACTAGTATGAACTTGGAATAGCATACACAGAGTAGGTAGTAAATATATGAACTTAAATAACTTTATTAGAAGATTATTACAAATGTGAATGTTTGTTGATTTGTGATGACGTTGATTGAAAACAGTTTGGTTGTTTTGTGTTTTTGTACAGTGTTTGAACAATAAGGATTTCAATTTGTTTTTGGTGAGTAATTTATCAATATACATCATCTAACTATGCAAAATTTAAACAAAGCACCGTCGCTTTCGTAGCAACTTATATGTATATTAATTTAGTTAAATATATATTTCTATAAAGGAACGTTTATACTTAAGATTTGAACTGACAGAGTACTTACAAGACGCTCTAAAACGTGGAGGAGTTGTGTGATCTGTAGAGTAGGCTGTAGATCCCAATGTTTGTCCAAGTAAGCCTCCTCATAGGAATGTTTTAATTCGTTTAATCGGCGAACGGTACAGTCGCAGGTCGATGTGACTTGGCAAAAGATAATATCGACCAATTAATATTCAGTATCAAAAAAGATATTGTTATATTATACCAAATCATTATCCAATTTCAATTTCTCGGTCAATTGTGCTGGATTCTCGACCAAATCCAATTTTAAAAAATCCTGTTAAATGTTGACTGCGCACTTTCTTACTGAAATCTCTTTGTAATCATCTTTTTGTTTTATAAATATGTATATTTATATATGTGTAGTTATGTATATGTATATTAGTGTTATTTATTTATAATACTTATGTAAGTAACGGTAACTTTTTATTTTTATTTATCTGGTAGTTTATAATATTTCTCTCTCATTCTCTCTTGCACGAAGTTGCCCGTTTATGACCTTTGATCTCACTGCCTCGGGGTAGCTGTTCAATTAATATTTCTATTGTATTTATTTAGTGCAATAAAGACTCAGTATAAATAATCAAATTTTGACGTTATCACGTATAGAAAAACATGTATATAATTATGCTATGTAAGACAATAAAAGAATTGCAACTATTTAGTAGTTTCCGAGATAACACCAAAACGAACACTACTCGAAATGTTACTTATGCTCCAAGCGTTTTATTTACATAAAACCTTAAGAATTGTCGCGTTACAGTTCTCTACCAAATGAAAAACAGTGATCTAGCGTCGCTGAGTGCATGCATATGTACCTATATCGCTGTTATATATGAATATGTATTCAATTAGTCCCTATAGTGTCTTTCGATCGTTATAATGGTCGTCATCATTTCATTGTAATTTAATTAACAGCTTTGATTTTAATAACATTCCCTGTCTCCTCGTCGGTCCATAACCAAAGGACAACAAGAGCGTCGATTTGCATATCGATTATCTGACATTAACTTTGGCCGGTTTGTAATTTAATTCAAATATATACTACATACACTACTGAAGAAGCTTTCTTCGTACTATGGATTTGTAATTAAAAGGACAGGGTAATGAAAAGCTCCGAGTAAACCTACTTCCGAGAAAAGTTCCGCTAATGTACGAACTTAAAAAGAAATGTCTAATTAAACCTGTAAGTTTTATTTATATGGTAATGGATTTGCTACATCAAACAACATCTGCTTATGTGAGCTATGTAAATTTTTAATGATACATAGTCAAATATAATGTTCTATATAACATTTTCCTAACGGATTCTTGATACGGCAAAGTTAAATAAATCGTCGTGGTAGTCGTAGCGGTGGAGGTGTAATTGAATAGATTAAGATAAGTCCGAATTCAAATGAGCGAGGGAAAGTGCGCGGGCGCTGACCGTTGACGACGCGTAGCACTCTTTTAACAAGTCATTCGTTTTTGCTGAAAAACGAACCTGTAAACAAAAGATTTCCGAATTGCTGCGTATTGCGCCAAAAGTTCCTTGTCTGATTGTATTTGTTTCATGTGGAGCTTAATTCGTACTCATACCGAAGGCTATTACTTCGTAATGTGTATGGAGCGAAACACGGAAGACCTACGCTTATGACACGACTGATAGACACAAGACAATTCGAATAGTTAGTTTTCTCCACGCAAAAAGATCGCCCGATATGAAACCGCAGTTATTCTAGGAAGTATGACTACGAACAGTTTACGACTTAGGGTCGTACTAAATGTCTACGACAATTAGTCGATTGGTTCGTCCACGGGGCGACAGCCAACTCTTTCGATGTTACGACTCTACAAGTATAATCGCAAAGTATCGTTAACAGAATACTGGTGATTATCATTATTCAGTATTAGTGATTCATATCACAAGCAAGGGTATTAGTACCTTTATAAAAACAATTATTATTATTTGCCAGCGCTAGGGAGATATTCTGGCCTCCTCATATCCGACTGATTTCATTTCTTTCTTTATTTATTTTCTTTTATATATCTGTGCTTTTTTGGCACCTTCATATGTTCTTGTTTAAGGATATCCTTAATCAAGAACATGTCATTTGTGTCGAGAAAACCTACTGCGAAGGGAAAAAGACTGGAACCGCGGTAACCCAAGTAAAGGAGTCGGTACGAGAAATACTTATCTAAGTGCATAAAAACGAAAGTTGCAGTGAGTTATCCGACAAATGAGCGACGGGGTACATAAAGAAATGAAACGATCGGGTGTAATCCCATCCCACGCGGGCATCCGCATGGTGTGGCAAAAACTACTCTTATGGGTGAATTACGCAAATGAACCGAGAAAGCACCTACGTGCACACGCGACGATTTCAACCTGCCTCCATTGAGATAATTTTTTGTTGTCTCTTCTTCCTCGTAAATACAATTTACCACTTCAATAATTACTTGACGTAGATGCTGCACGGCGTAACATGACACTTGTGGTACTTTTATGCATCTAAGTAACATTTCGATTGATTTTGTTCATACGGTATAAATGTTTACGTTGCGGTGTTTGTTAGATGACAAGTTGAAAGTGGTGAAAACATTTTGTTGTTTTATTACCGAAAAAAGCGTTATTAAAAGTGTTTATTTTAATGTTGGCGCAAGTGAGGGAAACGTTTTTAACAAAGATTATTTAGACGCCTAAATGATAAAGGTACAAAAACAATCGGCTGGGAGTAGTTCGAGTATCAACAATTGTTTAAGTCGAATGCTCGAAATAATCACTTTCTTAGTTTATCGGATCGGAATCCTATTCGTAATGGAGTCGTGAAGTGCGCTTGCGCCCATTATTCAGCAATTATTCTCTATTCAATAGCATTTCTTAGCGTTCATGAACTTTGATGGCGGTTGGAATTTTATGGCCGTAATTAGAGGTTACATATTAAGGGTTGCGACCGATAATCGTGTATTTTTAGATACGTTTACATTTTGCCTTATTATGCACGACTACACATTAACGAATTCTAAAATTTAATCGAAAAATTGAGATACAACAATACTCCGATCGCGCATTGATGTCTTTTGCATGTCGCGCTCGCCGCGCCGGCGGGCCCCGCTCCGCCCTCGAACACATTGTACCTACTTGTAATACGACACCTTGTTGACAACCACTTCACTCACCGACTCTTCATTTTTTATTTGTTGTTTTGCTCACGTATGTGCATTTGTGTAATGATTTTAACCTGAATGGTTTAACTTGAAGTTATTACATCTGAAGTTATCATTCGATGGCTAACGACGTTTATGACTAGTTACGATTATTCCAGAAAGGAAATAACTAACTAACTATAAAGGGAAGTAAATAAATAAGACGAGATTAAATAAAATAAAAGAAACTGGATGCCCGCGACAGGGTGCCCAGAAATGTAGCAATCATTACGTCCATTGGATTTTTGCGACATTTTGAGCAAGTCATTATGTAAGCAACGTCAGTAACCAATTTGTAATCTAACGTTTTTTCTTTTGTTACAACACTGGCGCGCCCCTTTCTTTGGATCGGAGTTCTTATGAAAATTTTATTGTATGTACAAACGTCTATAATGAAATCACGATGTAACCCTAACCTGTTAGAAAAATAGAGAGGGGTCCTGCATCCTGCCCTTTTACGCTTCCTCTAATAGTATTAATTAAATGAACGCTGCTGCAACATATCACGCGCCCTTTCCAACGGATAGCAAAGAAAAAAAATAAAACCGTTGATTATATCAAACTGGCAGTCTGGCGAGCAATGTTTTGCGTCTTTGTTTTTTGTGCGCCATAGGTTTAGTTTGGCTTAAAAAAGAACGGAAGTGCGAATGAAATTTCTAATAATGGGTTCTGTTAAACTATAATATAAAGATGTTAAAGATAATCTTATACTGTAAAGTTTGTTGTATTACAAACATTATAGCGTATGTCGTCGATAAGATTAGATGAAGAAAGCTGAACACGGAGCTATAAATATTATTTACAGTAGGAACTTGCTGCACTACGTGTCTTTTAATGAAGTCACAACAAAACAAAAACAATCGATTCAATCGAGCACAAGGAACTAATCGAAAAGCTATTACAGCCGTCCACAGAGCGGTACCGGTGGTGCAGCAAGCACAATGCAATTGCATTGGGCCCAGTCGATTGTTCGCTACGACCCGCCATCGACAGCACACAATGGCGACAATCGCCAGCGAGGCATTAATCCCCCACAATAGCTGCGCACGAGCCGTTTCCTTAATATCCGATTACGAGTGTTTTGGCCAATTTTAGGTTCTATTTATGGACTCAAACAATGAAATTGGACAACATAGAGTTTGTTTGTTTATAATTTTCCCTAGTCTTTTGTGTAATATTTCCGGGAGGTATCTCGCTTTACGTTATTTTCTATCTTTTGTTGTATATACTTATCTACTTTTTACAGATATTTCAATCCAACTTTTTGTTCAAAATATGACAGACATTCGCTGCTCGTATACCCTAAAAACGAGTTCGATAAAATGCGTCATCTTTTTTAGTAAATTTTATAGACCATTTATCTCAAACGCCAATCATTGATAGTTTGTCACGGTGTGCTCGCGGACAATTGAGTTACTCAATGAAAATAATAAAATAAATAAATTACGCTGCACTATTGACGCATCGATGCTTTGGGTCGTCAAAGATGTTTGATGATGTCAAAGTATAAGACGCTCGCTCGCAGTAGTGGTTGCTTGCAATTAAATTGCGTCGAAAATCTCGTCAAATTGACGCAACGGAATCAGCTAACTGTAGGCAACGAATTGTCGCCCTGCATTATACGTACTTACATAATTCTTGAAAATTTTTATTTTATAATATCAAGTGACGGGGCGAACAAGTCGTGCAAGGTAAGGTACACGCCTGTTCATAACAGTTGCAGTGCCATTCAGAGCTTTAAATCGCAAAGATCTGAGTGGCACCGCCACTGCGCCCATCACCGTGAGAAGTCCCATGTGCCTGTAATTTCACCAGCACCATTAACCCTTCAAAACCGGAACACAGTAATGCTGACGTTACTGCTTGGCGGCAGAAACAGGTGAGGTGGCAGTACTTCCCTGGACGAACTCTTTCACAAGGAGCTCTACTGCTACTATATAAAAATGCTAAGAATTAGGGCCGTATTCCAGAACTCTACTCAATGCTCAAGTCAGGATCTGAGTATGATTTCAAGCACTGGAAATACGACCCTAATGGCAGGGACTTGAGTATGATTTCGAGTGCTTTAAACCATACTCAAATCCTGACTTGAGCACTGAGTAGAGTTCTAGAATACGACATTACGTTCTGTTTTTACTATAGGTAAACTTGAAAAGAAAACGCAATACAGTATCGCTTTCTAAAACCATTGGCATTTTTGGTCTTTAATATTTCACGAAATACGCATTTCTCCGTTTTTTTTCTTATCCTGAAAAGTTAGACTACCTACTTATATTGCTTTATTTGTATTTTGCACCGCGCCGACACCGCTCTCATGTCTGTTATCCACGATAATAATTGCATTATTTCGAGAGCCGAGGGGTGGTTCCACTCCATTCGAGGGGTTGACTTGTATTGCAATGCGATTGAAATGCTCCATTTGTGATCTCTTTATTGTATGACGCTGTTATATATCAGATAAGGATACGATTTATTTCGTGATATTTTTAAACAAGTAAATGCAGCTGAAAACCTGCTCTGAGGCTCTGCCCAATAGCAAGCCGAGCCGGTTAACCTTTTCGGATACTGAATATTTTTTTATTCACTAAATTCCCTTAACTTTTGTATTATATTGGATTATCATTATGGTAAGCTTGTGAATAGCCGAATAAACGATTCTTTCTAAAACAGGAATAGTAAAGCTTAACGGCAGGATTTGTTAGTAAAAGCTTGGCAAACTACTGAATCCTACTATATTTCTGTGCCTTTTCATAATCCATTTTCTTGCACCTCAAGCCAGCCAAACAAAATAATAATCCCTAATAAAGTTTAACAGCTTTGGCATTACGTGTTTGTTATTACAAGCATAGGATTTTGTCCCGAAACCAGTTGCTGCACAATGCTGTAGTGCCTGCCTCGCTCACAATGACTGATTCACATTTATCTAACTCACCGTCAACAAATGGAAAGGGAGCTGAACTCGGAGGGTTCAAATTTTATGAAACACCTTTTATAAAACTCAATTTATATTCAAATTGATAAAGGATGCGAACGAAACTCTATACGTTGTTTGCAATTTATTTGCAACTAATCTTTTTGTGAATCGCCGCCACTCGAAATGCGGAATGTAATATAGCATTTATTTCAATGGGTAATAAACATATTTATATTTTGTATATGGGAGTGTTTAGTTGCTTCTAGGATTGTTTAATTTTTCATATCTCATATTTAGTCTATTCTATGTTCCCTGTGAGAATCCAACGGAATTTTAATGTGACATTTATAAAAAACATCTCATTTTATGTACAAATGCTAACATTTCTGAAAAAAATTGCTTCGTCGATATTTTAATTGATTTAATGAGACTTTGATTCCAACACGTAATTACAAATTAGTGTCAAAGGGCATTCCTTGTCCACATAAGTGCAAGCATGGCGTCCTAGAATGTAAAACATTAGCCTAGCTGTTTCCCTCAATTGGTTGGTCGGTTGATCAACGGAAAAGCAGACCGGCTACAAGAATGTTAACCAGAGTTAATCACAGAGCTTGCTCGTTAGAACAGCTATGCCAGATATCGGCAGTAACTATGTTGATTGTATTAATTAGAAGATCGAGAATGCCACACGTAAAGCAGTATGCGGCACAGATAGTTTTAAATAAGTTAAGTTCGAGTGGAAACTTCATATTCAAACAGTACTGAATAATCTTCATCGTTATGTTTATGTTTTGAGAAGGTTGCGAGACACATCCGCTATGTCTACGACTCTAGAGGCCTTTCATGGTTACGTTGCATCCTTACGGACTTGTGATTTGGGGAAATTCAACAGAAATAAGTAAATTATTTACAGCACAAAAAAAAGTACGGGCAATGTGTGGTTTAGGACCCCGAGAATCTTGTAGACCGTTATTTAAGTATCTTAACATCTTTCCGATGCCTTGTATGTACATCTTTGAAGTTTCCAATTTTGTAAAAAGTAATAATAAACTTTTTTAAAAAAACGCGAGATATTCGCAATATAAATGTAAGGGGTCCAGACAGATTAGTTGGTAATAGTTATACCGAACTAAGTTACTACCAGATACAGTGCGGGGCTATGTGTGTGAGGATCTTCTATTTAAACGTCAGCTGATTTAAACGTTGACTGCCTCCGTGGCCGAACGGTTACCATGCCGGACTGCCACGCAGAGGTCCCAGGTTCGATTCCCGGGCCGGACGAAATATTTATATGGCCTACATTTATTTCTCTCGTGAGTTTGGGTGTAATTTGTGGTTGACTATGTGTGTGTCCGTAGCACCCGCGACACAGGATTTCCCTAGTGCGGGGCTATGTTGAGTGTGTGCGTTATTATTATTATTATTATTATGATGTCGTGGCTAAGATAAAAAAAATTCTATTCAATTAATGACTTATTTACATATAATTCTCAATAAATTTGACCACTTGACCTATTTGATAAGGAATGTTTTTATATTTTCTGACATCTTCATGACATGGCAATAACTTACTATTATAATATATTATCTTTATGCATGATAGGACTTGCTTTAGAATTGTTTAGATGCCAAAATGTTGACATTCATAGATTTGCATGCCGATAGCGGTAATATATGAGTACTGTTTTATTATGTATACTTGTACCACCTATTGTAAACCATATTTTTGAAGGAAATAAATTTCATTCATTCTTTCATAAATTAAACGCCCCTATATAATTGTATTTTCTGCAGATAATAATTTATTAATAATAATAATAATAAATTTATTTATTTCCTGCACAAAATTTAGATATAACCAACGAACAAATTTGATCTTATGTAATATTAATCAATATATATTAATCAATTCATAATTATTATCTACACAATACAATACCTGTAATTGAATATATTTTTTTTTTTCAAAGTTCACAACTAAGATCTTATAAAACTTTACTCCTTAACAATAGTATTATGAAACTCGTGACAAAGTAGACAACACTCTCGTATAAAATATTACAGAAAGACATTTTTACTTGTCGATATAAAATATAATTATAATACGACATTTATTCATTAGCACATTTACAAGAAAAAAGTTTAATAGAGTTTCGGAAATATAGAAGAATCTAGGTGCTAAAGAAAAATATGCAGACTCCGCATTACATACTGCTTTTATACTTATGCACTTTTGTCTTCTATTTTTTTTATTTTAATAATTATTTGTGCAGTTATAATATAATTTAAAAGAAGCTTGTTAATCCTATTTTCGGTGTCTGATTATTATTATTTAGTGTAAGTTAGTAAATATTCTAGTATGTTTAATATTTATAATAATAATAATACCTACGTATGTATCATACAATGTGCCAAACAACCACATCTATAAGTCCGAGCACAGTGAATCTACAGTTATTTTGTTACTAATGTTATTATTAACTTCCTGCAACCTTTGTTTCCACAAGCAGCTACAAATTATCATAATCATCTAGTATACTAAAATAAGATGATTAGAAAAAACAACGATTTGCTTTCTTCCAAGAAAGGTGTCCGGTTTTGCTAGCCATAGTTTGTTATGATTAGGTAACATAACGTTGCAAAAAATTACAATCCTCCGGCCCGCGGTCGGCAGCTCCTACTCGTTAGTGGCGGATCACTCTGATCGCGCGCAGATAAACATTTTTTACGTACACAGTTCCGTTGATGCGTCTCACATGTCTAATTCGATCAGACAAGAAGCGTAAAGATTTCACACTTATATCAGTATAATGGACTTTTTGTTCTGGCGAAATCTTTTAATCTTCACTACGTGATTGGTCATAGTGGTTGTATGATGGTGTGGCTTCGGGCATAATCTGAAGCGAGTAGAGCCCCGGGTGTGACGTCGTATATCACAATTTAATTAGTGTCGTTAGATCGTCAGCGACGAGACGAGCCGCTCCGCGAGGCTGTAGAGGTTCGCTATCAGATGAAGGTTTATGAGGACTGTGACCTTCGTCTGAGTGCACACTGTAGATACTATATAATGTTTAAGTTTTGCGCATTTTTCGAGATTTTTCATAGGCTCCAACTACAGTATAAACGACTACTAGATATTATAACGCGTTGCTTAAAAAAATAATATTGCCATAAACACCACACTAAACAGGCGTGATTGTTTTATTACACAAAGCTGAAAATATGCAATACAAGCGGCTGCGCATCTGCTAGTGCTATACCTATAGTGCAAACGTAAACCACGCGGCAGAAGAGCAGACATTTTCTCATCTACCATTTGTTCGAATTTAGTTGTGTTACAGTGTCAATGATGAATCGATAGTACCGTTCATTCCACGCACATTAGTAGTACTGTTCCACGTCGCATTCGTTTACCGACCTAGTGGTATCTGTAAGGTAGCTTGCGTGGCGTGAGAAGCGGGCACAATGGGCTCATTTCACGGTCGGGTGCTACCCTACGACCTGCGCCCTGCGCCTGCGCATCCCGTGCCGCCCGCGCACCGCGCTCTCCCCGCGGCGCCCGCGCACCTGTCCGTCACGCCCGGGGAGCAGCCACTGATATACCTTTGGGAAAGTTGTACTTGTCGGTGGATTTTATCGAATAGCAGTGCACAATGCTTATTTCATTAGCGGTGTTGGTATGAAATAAAATGGCTGACGTTGAGAGTATGCACGAACTGCGCCGCCGTTGTTACAAAGTACTAAATGCATAATGTTGTCGGTTAGCAACCGTAAGCGAACCCTCAGCACTTTACGGAGATAACTGGAAACAACATGCGTGAGACTGAATGTTAGAACTTAAAATTTTCTAGTATTATAGTTATATCACAAACCGGACTCTATATCCACAGTACGGCTACACCTACCCAGCAACTTGGGTAGCCACCCAGCGGGCCGTGTGAAGACAGGAGTCTTCCATGCCACGAAATCTCTACAAAAATTAAAACAACCAAGTTATCGTTACGAGGAAAACAATGTATTAATTCATAAACAACACTAAAAATTTAAATCGAAATTCGAAACTATCACAAACAACCCACAAAGAAGGTGTGCCAACAAAAAGGTTTTCCAACAGACCGATCCCGCGCTAGTTTCATCTATCTATGACCCCCGACTTCGACGACGTCACGTCTACCCATCTCGCTGCAGGACGTCTCACGTTTCTGTTACCATTATTGTCTGCTTCGCGAATTTTAATTTAAAATCATGTTTGGATTTTACAGCGTGATCGTCTAAAATGTGTCTTGTTCCTTTATCTATGTTATTAACTAGTACTACCAATAACCAGTATCAATTTCAAAGTTAAACTAACGTGTGTAATGTGATGTGAGGTCAAGAGGGGCAGTTGGCAAAACAACGACGTCAAAAAATACAATACAACACAAATATTCTTTATTGCACGCATTCTATATAGGACAAATACGTAACAATAAAATAAAAACAGGTACAGGCGGCCTTATCGGTAGATATTAATCACTTTCATGCAACCTTCGAGCTACTGGACAAACTTTTTGCTCAATGCAAACTGTGTTTCATCTATCACTAGTTGTGCATCTTGGCATAATACTCATGACAATACAAATTGAACATGTTATTTGATGTAACGACTGTTGATGAACCTAATAAATAAAATAAAATAAAACTTTTTCATTGAGAACAAGAAAAAATATGAATTTAATGCACACATTGCATTTACACAAATGAAATATACAATACTAAATAAATAAAATAAAATAATTATTATAAATTTAGTCGAGTAGAGTCGCGAGAACAAGACTGTATGGTAACTGGTAGCGATTTGCCGGCAAGAACCGACCGCCAATTCCGGCGAAGCAATTGGCGGCAATTGTTAGGAGGTAACAACAATGGAGCGGTAATCTCCGCCATTGCCATGGCGCCAGAGGGTTTTCGAACCTTTGCTGTAGCGCGTAATATATTTATTTAAAAATTTCAATATTAGAAGAATTCCACAGACATGCTACTTGTTTTTTTTATTTAATGCATGCCTTTAGGGTTTCCTGGACTAATATTTATTATTATGTTATTAAGATAGGTAACACAATATATACTTCGGCCATCTTTTTTTATGACACCTGGCCTGCGCTTGGTGATACCCATAACATTTGCAGTGCCACACAGAGCTTCGAATTGCAAAGATCTGAGAGGCACTGCCACTGCCACCATCACCATGAGATATATTGACGAGTCCCATGTGCCTGTAATTTCATCAGCACTTTTAAAACCCTTTAAAACCGAAACACAATACTTGTGCTCATTACTGCTTGGCGACAGAAATAGGTAACGCGGCAGCACATTCCTGGACGAACTTAAAGAGGTTGTATACCGCTAATGTGCGGTGACCAGGATCACGGCAATAAATAGAATACTCCGGTCCACATCATTTATTTCATATCAAATAAAAAACAGGTACAACGCAACAAAACGCTCCCTACTTAAGTACTAAAAAAGTGAGACAAACACCCCGCAAAGGCCGAGTTATACAATATTACTAGGTTAGATTGGTATTAAAATTGGCACGTGATTTAGGTTGGGAACTGGTAAAAGTATCGAAACTGGACGAGCAGCACAGGTCCCTTCAGCGATTGAGCAGAGAGTGACGACCAACGACGGGCAACGGAATTGAAGAACTATTCAAAATTTGAAAACAAGTGGCCAGGAACCAGAGAAAAGGTGATAAAAAGGCGGAATGTCGATGGAAAGCGGTGGCATCGTCGCAAACTCTTTCACAAGGAGCTCTAGTGCTGCTAAAGTAGTCATTACATTATTAAATCGCCTCGTCATTAAGTATTTATTTTGTACCAGCTGTGCGTGCGTTTCATACCAGCAACTTGTATCATTAAAGTATGCCACTAATAAGCTAATAACCTACTAATAACCAAGCCAGGTTTATGGTGTTGCCGACTTTTTTGTAAATCTACTGATGACTCATATTTACGTAACACACTTTTTTCACGTATATCCAACTTTCATCCCGGGGATCTTAGTCTCGAAATATTAGAGCCTCGACAATTTTTTGGCATTTTCGAGACTCGACACTGACGTTTTCAGTCTTACGAATATCGACACTTTTTTCATAAAATGAAATGACGGGACGAACAAGCGTGCGCCTGAAGGGAAGCTACACGCCTGTCCATAACATAGATTATATTTGGGAACCTATTTCGATGATTCTTTTTTGTTGGAAAGAGGGTACCTCAGTATTGGCCTTATTTAAATTTGAAGAAAATATTCAACCTCTAAGGGTGGCAAACTAGGGGATGAATCCGGTTTCCGGTAACCGATGTCATAGAACGGCAAGTAGATGTAATTCCACGAATTTTCGAGGTCGGTTTTTTTTTATAAGAAAGTTACATTTATTTGTCAGTCGACTTATGTGAACTAAACATTAAATTCATTAATATAAGCCTTGTTAATACATTGCCGAAAAACACATCCAATTTGGTTCAACCGTTGTGACAATTAGTGTGTACAAACCATTGACTTACAATTATATGGACGTCGAGTCCGCGCTAAAAAGTGTTCGAACTTATAGGGCGTTAAAATCGTATACAGAGCGTCATTCACGCTTTAGTCTTCGTTTGTTCGACTGACAGCGAAGCAAGCAAAATTAGACAGTACTGCGATGACATTACAATTTAAATTCAACGTTTTAGCTTTTTCATATTCCTTTACATGTCACTACACGTTACTTTACACGCAAAATAGGCGCTTTGTCGTCGAGTTGCGGATACCAGCCCGTTGCACCAAGTACCAAGTACATGTCACTAGGTTTAAATAGGTTGACTTGGGACATTTTTTTCGTGGTTTTTGTATTAGACCCGTCGTCCATTTATTTGTAAGTCAATGGTACAAACGCTAAATTCTAAATATTGATGTGTTAGGTTTAGTAGCATACTTCAGTAGGTGGCACTGACGTTTACTTTAAGATATTAAAAGTACATACGCAGCTTCGTTACTAGTTTATTACATGCATTGATGTTTTGGTTCATTTAGGTATATATTCTAATTGAAACACGAGTTTCTAACGTACGTGGGTTGCAGAGAAAGTTTTTGCCAGGGTAAAAATTTGGAACCCATCAGGATGTTTAAAATTTCTTTATAATTATTTATACAAAAGTTTTCTACACTTTCGCCGGATTCGAACGTTTTGCTGGAAGATGATGGTCCAAATTCAGCCGGATCCAAAGAATTTTTCCGTAGTGTCCGAAATTATTATTAATAAATTATAACAAGCTAGTGGAGTAATTTCACAAAAGTAACTGAATATCATGGTGGTCGAACATCGTGATATTCAATAAAAAAAAACAAAAAGATTACAAATATACTTAAATACAAATATTTTTGATGTTTCAAAATTATACAACGGCATCAAAATTGACGTATTAATTTCGCTGTTTCCGCGTTTCTTTAACATTTTTATAATCGAAGATTGACTTAAAATCGAACGCAGTTCTTTGACTAATTGTGAGAACTGTTCGACAAAACCCGGCAATTTTCTTGATTTAGAAATTGCCTCTATTAACTTATGTAATACATAGAAGTGAGTCTTCCACGGGTTGGCGTGTTGGGTTACCTACCTGCCTACATCATTATGTAAACAGCCAAAAATGTAAAGCGTATTTCGAGAAACGACTTACGAAAAGGACAGACCGGTTTTCATTTCTCTTCGCCTTCTTGCCTCAATTATTTTAATACGTCTTATATTTGAAGCCCCGTCCTTGAATAGGGTTGAAGGATTCGATGTTTGCATATCGAATTAGATTGAGTAATTTACACTCATGTAATAATTCGTAGAAAATTTAACAGCTTAGTTATGAGCATATTAGAGCACCGTGTAAATATTTTAAAATGTATGTGTAAATATTATACATTCCCACGTTCGCGACAATTCATGGTTTTTATAATGTTTATTAATACACAGAAGAAAAAATGTTACAAAGTGCATGGCACAGACACAACATACAGAAGTCATGAGAAAAGTACAATTTATTAGTAATAATAACGTAAATCCAATTTGACCGTTTTTAAACACGTTTGTGCAGCTATTATCGCATGTCATTGCACTTGCCCACAAAATTTAAACAGTAATTGTGCAATTAAATTGTTTAAATAAACTATGTATAAGGTTAATTATATAATAACAACTTTGAAGTGGATACAATAGTTAGTGCAGCTCGTCTTAGCAAACTGTTCACTGCCACTTGCAAATTTTAAATTACAATTTAAATAGAATATTTCAACTTTTCAACGTGTTTCGTTACTTATTTCCTGGAGAATAAACGAATTCTATAATATTTTTGCGTTGTATCTAGCAACGGAAGCTGTGGTTTTGTGGTTTTTATTCGTCCTTCAACGCAAGAGATTACATTTTTCGCACACAAATATGGGTTCATTACTTTTTTTCACCTTCAGTGAGAGTGTAGTTTCACATCGTCTCGGTTGCATCAAGCTCGTTCGTAACATGTTCTATAGAAAATATGTATTTAAATAAATGACGCAGTCTTTAAATGTACCAACTTTCTTTTATTGATTGCAAATCACTTGACTTGTTTCTGTAATACATTTGGAAAATTATAGCCTCTAAGAATAGTGAATGGACGAAAGCGTAGTAGTCTTAAAATTGGTGCTTATGTGTGGGTAAATTAATTTGTATTTTTAACGAACTATTTAAACGATACATCTACTAGCCTATAAGGAACATAAGTAAGATTAATACCAATATGTTAATGTGATTGCAGATACCGTTTCATTTATGGTAATATCGTACTTATGTATACCATGTATTGATCCATAGGAACTTGTAATAATTTTGTAAAGCGTCTCTGTACAATGAAACATATAGAAATTTGCAAACCCGACACTAGAATTTTAAAAATATTACATGGGTAGGTATTTTTGTTACTAATTAACATCATCTTACAACCGTGTTGCAATCCATTATATACAGATTTCCTTGCTTACATTTTTAGGAGCAGTTGAACTCCTTGTGGAAAGTTCGTCCAGGAAAGTACTGCTAGCATACCTATTTCTGCTATCAAGCTATAAAATGTGAGCATTACTGAGTTTTGAAGGTGCTGGTGAAATTACAGGCACATAGGGCTTGTCAATTTATGTCTCAGGGTGGCAGGCATCATCAGTCATCTCATCTCTGAGTGTCTCTGTAACTGCAAAGGTAGGCATGTCGCTTACCACTAGGTGCACGACATGCTCATCACGTGTTATTATAGTAAAAAATATATAAAAAATAAGCTATATACATAGTGCATTACATAGAAAAATAGTACGTATGTCGACACATTGTAAAATGTTATCAATTGCAAAACTATGTTAAATAACTGCTGACGGGCGCAGTGGCAGTGCCCTTTAGGTGCCTATTTACGATTTAAAATCTGAGTGGCACAGCCGCTTTTATGGATCGCCTTGTCGCTTGCCACCCGGCACGCGATCTGTTCAAAAAATGGTTTAGGCCATAGGCCACCATGTTGACCCAATGCGGCCAACTTCAAGTTTTATAAATCTACTTCGATATGCAGGTTTCGCCACGATGTTTTTCCTTCACTGCGTTCGCATTCAACATTCACAGATCGTGCAAAAACTAATGTAACTAAGCCTGCTAACAGATTGACTATATGTTTGCACTTAATGTGTAAAGTCGTAATCAACTTCATGCAGCCGACACCACGACTGCATGAAGTTGATAACGACTTAACGCATTAATTGCATGCAGTCGATCTCGGATGCATGGAGTCGGTTTCAACTGCATGCAATTAATGCGTGACGTCATTATCAAGTTCATGCAGTCGAGGTCCCGGATTACTTCACGCACTACAAACATGCAGTCAATTTGTTCGCAGCCTTACGTCAAATTAGATGGTACATTATTACATACAGCCACAGGGATTCGATCCGTCATTCTCGCAATAGAGAAGCAACCGTGCTTCTTCTAATTTTCCCTTTCAAACAACAAAATTTCATAAGCACGTATTAACAAAAATATCTCGTCTTTTACATCTTCATAACGATAATTACCTACCAACAAATGCTGCATCATCGAATTCGAGCCAGGGATATAGCAACATTATTCAACTGCAATAGAGCGACACCATCTGCAGGCTAATCTATTTTCACAATGTATCATTTATTTGTATTGGGATAAGGTAGTAAATCCAGTAACGCCATGTGCGTAGTAATTACTGGTATCAGCCAACAGGGGGACGAACAGACGGATGGACAGACATCAATCTTAGCTAACAGAGTGCACATGACGCCGCGACTTGCGTTTTCTTTCAACGGTGACGTGGAGGGGGATAAAGCGGTTCACTAAGGAAATAACAAGGTGTATTGCGTAGTTTATTTTGATCGCCTTTTACGCCCTTTTAGGATCGGTTACATGACAAGCGTTAGTAGCGCGATTTGCTGAATGTTCATCAGCACGTGAACACCAACAATGATAAAATTCGTGTAGTTGTAAGCGCACCCAGTAAAAGGCTGTTTGTCATCTGAAACGGACCTTATAGAGATCAAAAACGCGTCCTCGTCTTTGCTCTTTATGTTATCCAACTAAACGGTTTTGAGTGTTTATAAACTGTAAACAACCAGTAGCAAATACATGTAATATACGTGACCTGCGTGCTAGAAAACACAGGGTCCTAAATGAAAATCAGCGCTGAGAACGCTTTGCGTTTTCCAGCAGATGCTGAGATGACCCTTTTGTTATTTACTGTCTGTGATTTTTGTAAATAATTCGCGATTTTTATTTATTTTTTGTTGTGAATTAGGCTTATATTTTTGCCTTACATTTTAATTTATGTTTTTATAAAAAAAACACTTGTTACAAACAATATTTTCTCCTTGACACGAGTTACAACATTTTTGTGCTAGTATTTTTTGATCGTTTGTTTTTTTATTCATTTTTTCAATGATTAGTTTCCGTATTTTCTTTTGTGGAGTCATTTGTGGTAATGAAATAAGTGTTTTTCTTTTTTCTTAGTCTCTCAAACCTCGCGGAGTACGGAAGTGACAGTCAGATGCATATAGTACCTTACTTTTGGCACAAGAATGACTTGGTTATTTAGAAAAAAAAACACTACCTGTCAGGAATCCTAATGAAAAAAAAATTAACGAAGTACGTATGTGCCAATGTAAAAGTCAAATAGTGAAGAGTAGTGTTGTAACGACATGGTAGCAAATGACCATGAATGGTGGCCTGTGGTATACGGTAATAAAATGTCAGTTCGCCATTGTTGGTTATGAAGTGTTACGCGAGAGGAAGGCCGCGGAACCGCAAACCGCGTGTTTACAACATCGCCGCTTATCTAATCATTATCTAACTTTATTATCTTTAACCTACACTTTATTACCACAGATTATGGTATTATTTATTACTTTGCAATGTGTAATACTTACACAAACGGTTTTTGTCTCAATTCAGTCGACTGACGTGTTTGCTTTCATTATTTGCCGTAGAAAAAAAAACGCACTTGCCGTGAGTACATTGCACACTCAAACTGTACATAACTAATTTATAAATCATGAGACTGTCTGCAAGACTAAGGCTTGGCAGTTATATTGTCCAACGCATCTATAGCTCTACAAAGGTAGTACACCGCCAGCATTTTTGTATCTTCAAATATTATACTTATAAATTTATTTATTTTGTACAACTTACATTTAAATTGTAGATGTCACAAGATAAAAATATGAATATAATCTTCATTACATTTAACGAGAGGCGTCTCCTTCAGCACTGTTCTGGCAGAATACCAGTGTCGTGGAAAACAGCGGCATTTATGCTGAACCAGTCATGACATCCAAAATTATTTAGTGTAATTAGTTATTTGTAAAGTTGTACGTTCCTTAAACCTTAACGTAAATTTGTTATTTTGAAGTGGTTCAACACAGTAAAATTATAGTGTTAGTTTTAGTTGATCTTACTTAGTGAATAAGTTGTAATTGAAGTGAATAAAGTTTTTATTTATCTGTCTAAAAGTTGCGATAAATATTTTTTATCGAGCAGTTGACTGTACATTTTTGACAATATAATTTTTGAAATCATGATATGTGACTGTAGACTTCCACAGCAGTAAACTGAAGAATTGACGTCATTGCGGAGCAGTTAGAAAATCAGTAAAGACGTAGAAATTAAGTGAGCTTAGTGAACGCTACAATACAGGACGTAGTAGCCTGTTATAAATCAGTAAATAGTAAAATGGCAAGTCGATCGCTCGACAAGATGATTACAACAATTTTCTAAGAGAACTCGCTGAACGAGTACGCGTCTGCGGAACATTGATTGAGATCGGTCTACACTTATCGTACTCCAGACTCGTGTCTTATTTACAATAACATTACAAACTCAGTATTCCATTACCTGTCTTGTACTTTTTTTATCATACCTGGTGACGGAATGAACGACCAGGTGGTAAGCGACACGACCGTCCATAACAGTTGAAGTGCCGCTGAGACTTTAAATTGCAAAGATCTGAGGGGCACTGCCACTGCGCCTGTCACCCTGAGACGTAAGTTGGCAAGTTCCATGTGCCCTTACCTTTAAATACCGAAGCGCAGTAATGCTCACATTACTGCTTGGCGGCAGAAATAGGTAAAGTAACAGTACTTCCATGGACGAACCCTTTCACAAGGATCTCCTCGTGTAGAATTCTAATGCTATTATATTGTCTAATGACGTCTTATAATTAAAGAATTGAAATGTTATTGCTATGTTAATTAGTTAAGACAGCACACAATGCAGTGCTTTTATTCTCTTATGAATTCTTAGATGGAACGTTAGATATACCTACTCGTACGAGTACGCCATATTTTTCATCAATTCATCGTCAAATCAATTAATTGGACCATATTATGCTTACGGTTATATGGTGTGATCAATGAGGACGCTAAATTGCGCGAGTTGCGCACGTGCAGCGATCTTCCTCGTCGCCCCGTACTTAATCATAAATCATCGTAAACAAAACGAACGGCGAATACGAGTCATATTATAAAAAAATAAACATATGCCACAAAACCAGTGTTACTCGCGTAACTTAAGAATTCATATTTCATATAACACAGATAATGTTAAACATTAAAAAAGCTAGCAAGTGCTAATGTAATGATGTTATAAATTAAGTTCATACTTTCAAGTATCTACCGCTGAGAATGGCGCTTTGTTTAGTCGATCTCATACTGCGATTACATTGAAAAGACAAAAGACATCAACGAGCGCTATGCGTGGTGGCGGTGGCGCGGGCGGCGCGGGCGGCGCGGGCGGCACGGCCGGGGCGAGGCCGCGACGTCGTCGGCGATGCTAGCATAGCGGTGCGAGTGCATCTTGCAAGTTCCATTTTGGCAACAAACATAATTTAACGTGTGAACGTGCCGAAATAAAACAACGCAATTAACCCGAGAAGAAAGCGAAAACGATAATAAATTGTGTAAATGATAATAAATGTGCGACCATTATTTGCTTTTATTTAGTACTCGTATGTATATATGCAACGTATGGCAGACGATGAAGTGACTTGGATAGACAGGGGGATGCTTCGATGGTTTGGTCATATAGAAAGAATGAATGTTGGTAGATTGATGGCACAAGTTCATAGAGCGAATGTGGATGGAGACATAGGGAGAGTTAGACCTTGGCGTACATATCTCAATCAGATTGGGGATGTCCTTAAAAAAGGTCGGGTTAAAAGCACCAAGAATAAACGGGCATGTATGAAGAGACTGATGAATGCATGTGTGTATTATTTGGAACTCAAATATTTTCTTAATATTTTTAAATAATTTTATTATACTGAAGAGTTGATAAAATGCTATTGCATATAGTATATCACAACCCTGTCATAGGCCTAATTAATATATGGTATATACTAATTTGTATTATACCATAACATAAGATATAAGATCTAACACAAGGTTGTGTAAGAAAACATTTTGTTAAAGACGTTTGCGTTTTTCATATGGAATTCTATAGAGATGAAGCGGATATACGGTAACTATCCGGTATCCGGCCTATTTTTACTCTCCGGCCGGATACCGGACACTTAAAAATGAGAAAAATTCGTAATCAGTGTGCCAAATAAATTGATTTATTGGTTAAACATAATGGTAATAGGATAAACAGCAACTGCAACAGGATCGTTGACAATATGTTTATTACTTGAAACTGAAAGAACTATGAAGTTAGACAACGTTATCTGTAAATGTATTACTCAAATTATCGTACGTTATCTGTAAATGTATTATTATTATTATTATTCTGCATTAAATGGTAAAAGTTGGTTCTATTTGTTTTAATAAACGAGACCGCCGTCAGTGGACAGTTTTTCACTATAAATTCTTGTAAACTTTGTTGAATTTTAAGTATCTTAATCTTTGATTTTATTGCCAGACGATTAAATCAAAGGATCGCAACCACGATCGATTTGAAGTGTCTTCAAATACATTATATACCTACAATAATGAAACGTGTAATGGATTAAACATTATTTTTTTGGCAAATCTGGTATAATATAATAATAATAATAATAATCATAAATTTATTCAATTTAAACATACAGCTCTTAAACTAGATGACTACAATAAGGTACAATTCGATTGTATGGGCAGACAAAAGTTGAACCATCATAACCTATTCTAGGTACAAAACCTGTGTTAATAGTGTTACGAAGATTCTCCGTTTTGGCAAAATCAGAAAAGAAAACAATCTTTGAACTGCGGCTAAAACTGAAATAGAGTATTGCAGTGATGTGAATCTAGTGTAGAGTAGCAATAGCAGTAATAAAAAGTAAGTAGAAAGTATGTGTAAGTATGTGTGTGTGTGTGTGAATGTGCGAGTGTCTAAGTGTGTGTGTGTGAAAGTGTGTGTGTGTGTGTGTGTGTGTGTGTGTGTGTGTGTGTGTGTGTG
>NW_020654810.1:25308897-25355947 GCF_003589595.1 Hyposmocoma kahamanoa | reverse complement strand
TGTGTGTGTGTGTGTGTGTGTGTGTGTGTGTGTGTGTGTGTGTGTGTTTGAGTGTGTGTGTGAAATGAAATGGAGTAATATAATAAATAGATAAATAAAATTTAAGTATGGATGTCTATTTATGATAATATAACCAGGAGTTCTTCCGTCTTCTCATAAGACAATTTCTGTAACCATTTTCTTAGTATATATCCAACTTCATACTTGTTTAATGCATATATTTGATGGGATCAAAGCTTAGAATCAATTACATCACAAACAAATTAATAAATTCAAATTGAAACAGTAATAACGGACGTATCAAATGCTAGGCTTATACTTATAACAACTAGAAATTTTAATATAGCCAAATAATGATGTAATTGCTTTTTTCCTTCTCCACCACGAGAAATTTGCATTCGGCTCAACAAACCAATAGCACTGATATTAAAATATTGCCGAATTTGCGGTTATTTCACTGTTAAAATTATTCTGTTGTGTATTAGTATGTAGATTGTATGACCAAATAAATTATACAAAATACCAAGTGACCACAATAAATCAAATCGTCAATAATCAATCAATCACAGCGATGAGCGCTGTAAACCGGCCACGACATGTTTACGGTAGTGGGGCTGATATCCGGCGGCCGGAGACCGGGTATCCGGATCAAATGACTATCCGTTTCATCATTAGAATTTTATGTTTTAATAGTAGTAGAGCTCCTTGTGAAAGAAATCGCCGTGTGAAGTACTGCCACCTTACCTATTTCTACCGCCATGACGACTTATACGCTTAGACTATCTTGTACGTCCCGTCACAAGGTATCATAAAAAAAAATTACGTACCCGTATATAATTTCGTATATTAATTAAAGGGCTTTAGACTTTTTAGTCTAGTTATTAACACTATCAACTCACCATATATTCCAATGCTAATGCAATGGACACGGGCTGTTTTAAAGGTTTTCCAAGGGCTGTGAACCTTTTTCGACATGCCTATGTTTTCCTTTATCGTTAGCCCAAGACGTTGCTACCAAACCTTCACAAATATATCTAGATACCACCGTTCCAGTGAAGTTAGTACCGTTGGAGTGCGACATAAAGGAAAACTTTGTCTCTCTGCAGTGTCATGTGAACGTGCCGAATTTTGCGGTTTTTATTGTAGATGAGCCTCATTTTATTCTAGCAATGGATGTATAGCATTGTACGTCAGGGCATATAAAGCAATTATTCTAAATATAATACGCCGACAAGCAAAGAGCATCTTCCCATTCCATATTTTATATTATGCATGCCATTACAAAGTCGTAAATGTTTTTATGGCAGTAAACAATCGTAGAAACTTGTAGAGAGCAAAAACCGGTCTGAGTAAGGTCCAACGCGGACACATGCCTTACGCGCTGCGATGTCGCAAATCAATTCGACAAATTGTGCCGCTTGTTTTTCCCTTATCACTGGCGTAACAAAAAACAAGCGGTCTACAGTGAGAACATTGCAGAATGTCGCTATAACCAAGATACAAGTGAATGTACATGAAACTTTATTGTAACTTTGAAGATAGGGAGAACCTTGACAAGAAATTAAAGCATTCCATCGATATTCCAATTGAAAGTTGTATGAACAACGGTTTGAATTGTTTATAATAGCCATTTTTTATGATACCAAGTGACCAACGATATGCCCATACATGTACCGATAGACATACCTATAATAGTTGCAATGTCATTCAGAGCTTTTGTCGCCACGCCTAAGGTTCAATCATAATGTAAATTACATATGCGACATTCCTTCTATCACAACAACCTTTAAATAGAGTATCTTTCTTCATGTACACTTCTTCTAACTCCATTCTACTTCATAGGACTACTATAATTGTCCTAACAGGCCCTTGACCTCATATCGATCCTCCAGATCTGAACTAGTGGGATCCTCTGATCCCTATGATGGGTCTCCACATACACCCCTACAGCCCTTCCTCTGCCATCGCTTCATGCCCCCTTGTACCTTCAGTACAAGTGGCGATCTCATTCTAATTCTGTTACTGATTCGTCATACTCTATCTTCAGGCTGTCTAGTCAACAAATACTGTATCTACGTTAGTAATAAACATTGTGCAAACTTACCAACTGTAGTGCCGACCAACCAGTGCACTCCCAGCAGATGCCTGATATCTCACCTTCATTTGAGATGCCTGTACTACAGTGTTAGTTCCCTACTCTTAGGGATCATAACAGACTAAATTTATTAATGCTTGATATTACAAAACTTATACTAAATCGCTTATACTAAATATACATAATTCGCGACAGCTTTAAATCACAAAGTTGTGAGGAGACAAACTCTATTACTAGAAGCTCTACTGCTACTAAAAACCTATGAATGTTTGATGGATTTGTGAAAAATAAATTTCGCGATATCATTCGATAGATAACGAGGATAATTATTTGTTGCAGATCGCATGATCGAGAGACTTTTCCGGCGCCATGTCAGCGGTGATGAGTACGCTGTCCATGATCAGCGGCGGGCGTCGCGCGCATCGCAAGCTCGCTTCCAGGTAACTGTAATAATAATAATAAATCATCAAATCATCAAATCAAATCATCAAATCATTTATTTCTTTGTGATACACAGGTTATAAAGTTGTTACAAGAATGAATTTTGAATCACTGTGATCCGCCTTATGGCATACAAAGTTTTCTTAGTTTTAGTAATTCTCATGCAATAATTTGTAATAATATTATAATCATGCAGTCCAATAAATGCAACCTATTACTAATGAAACATAATAACAATAGTAAAATAATCAATAACAAATTTAATAATATGAAATGTAAATTTTATAAGAAATCTTCAATATTATAGAATGTCCAATCATTTAGGTAATTAAATAATAACTTCTTAAATTCTGCACAATCTTTGCAATTCCTAATTTCAAGTGGAAGTTTGTTATAAACCTTCGTAGCCATTACTATTACACTCTTTTGAAGTAGAGCAGTTTTACATGATGTACTTTTCAGTTGATGAGAAAATAAGGTACATACTCAACATAGCCCCGCACTAGGGAAACCCTGTGTCGCGGGTGCCATGGACACACATAGACAACCACAAATTACACCCAAACTCACGAGAGAAATAAATGTAGGCCATACAAATATTTCTCCCGCCCCGGGAATCGAACCTGGGACCTTTATCATTATTATTACTATTATTATTATTATATCTATTTTAGACTCTCGCCTCTCCCAAGGCCTAAAAGATTAATTTTGAATTTTTGAATGGGAGAGGCGGTATTTCCCGGCAATGGCACAGTCGGCCGGGGTCAGGGACTCAGGTTCAAGAACCGGCGAACAATACGTGCCGTATCGAGCAGGGCCGCCTTCTGCATTTGTTATTATTATTATTGTAGTTTACTTGATACATTATGAAACTCTTTACTTTCTTTAGCCCCGTTATGATTTTTTATTATAGGGTTGTTATTTGTGGTGAGAGGCCATGATACATCTGTTTAGTTTAGGTACCAGTCTCTTGCAAACTTAATGTAAAATACTTTTTTTCACCTTATAAAAAATATTTTAAAATATTTTTTTACCTTGTGTTATTTTTAATGGAGCTACAATTGTTACCTATGTTTGTAAAGCCAATAAATATTATTATTATTAAAATTGACAATAAGAGTCGAGTACAATTCCTGTAAATTGACATATTTGCACGCTGCTGTTATACAAATAAGGAGAAGGAAACCAACTATAGTCACGCTTCTATTTTGCGATGGACATCCATCACATTGCGAGCGAATCACAGTAAATGCGCATACGCGCATCAAACATCACGCAATAGGTGGCGGAGGCAAGGCGGAGGAATGCGAAATTTACGGAGATGTGCCATTTCCATACGACCACACACTCGCGACCACAGCAGAACACTATATTCTCGCGACAAGCCGCCTACGCCTTGTCTGCCTTTAGTAAAAAAATCGAAGTGAAAATTATTAACATAATCGGTGATATCGGTGTAAGTGCTTAATTCTAAGTATTCCAAGATTACCTTTAACCATCTAACACCCAACAACCTACAGTGGGAAAAGCGCTAAACGCCTATATATAATTACATGCTTCGGGCTCCTGTGTTGAGCCTCTTAGTTTTGCACGACGAGCGTATTTTCTTAAACCCTACTGGAATATATATATATGTATATATATAGCACTAATTTTGAACTAAGTTTGAATTGTTACTACAATGTGCACTGGGCGTTTTCGGGCGAGACTTTCAAACATTTACAACGAGCAGAGTTGTAAAACCTTGCCTACGAGCAGCTCAATAGCATTCTCGTCGTGCGGTGCTGTCGCTGCGTGGGCGCACCAAACAACGAGTCCAAAGCAGATCGGCTTTACCTTGTATGCCTTTGTAGAAAGTCATTGACTTTGAAGATATATTTTTATCTTCTTTCGGAACGAAAGTGGTTTTAGGAATGAGGAACAATGTACTAAAGCGCTGTTTAATGTGACAATGGTATATTAAAATTTAATATAAAGCCGTTATTGTATGCACGACTCCAGAATATCACGATGAAATTTTAAATGTTCTATTCAGACAAATTAAACTTATCACTAAAATCTAATAGCTGTTTGAGAATCGTTAAAAAAGTATTTTTTTTTAAATAATGAAACAATACCATTGTGCTGTTTTCACTATTGTGACGAGAAAAAATTGCGATTGTGTCAGTGCAACAATGCTGGCTAAATTAATTTACAAGCCGACAAACTTGTAGCCGCGATAAAGCTTACTACACCTGCCCATTCATCTCGCCGTTGCCGCAGAAATTACATAGATTTATTATAAAAACCAAGGTTTGTTACACAATTACTTTTAAATGTATATCGTGGAATGTTCTTGAAAGCTTTTGCTTAAGTTAATTAACTAAAACTGAGTAATTAGACGGTAAAGTATTATAATTTATACCTATAGTTGATTTGCGTTCAGCCTAGTGATAAAACAATTGCAGATGAAACTGTTTTTAACCGATTTTAAAAAAAGGAGGAGGTTCTCAATTCGACTCCATTTTCTTTTTGTATATGTTACGCGACAATTCAGTAGTGGTCTCATTTAAATTTGAAGAAAATATTTCACCTCTAAGGGTGCCAAACTAGGGGATGAATCCAGTTTCGTGCACTTTCCGGTAGCCGATTTCAAAAAAACTTGGCAAATAGATGTAGTTCCACGAACTTTTGAGATCGATCTTTTTAGTGCTGGTACTAAAAAGGTTTAGTATTTCTGTACTGGGATTGTTGACAAAAAGACCAATGTTTCGGGTACTTTAGAGATCCCATAGTCTCGGTTGGTTGGGACCATGAGATCTGGACTTTAGATCCGAAAAAATATTTAATAATTCAACAGTAAAAACAAATGCATTGAGAGCTCAGATTATAAAGTAATAATTGAGAGCTAAGTAATCGTAGATACGAAACACGTGTACGGCAAGTGAATTTGTAAACCGATTTTAATGTGAATCAAAAACCGTGTTGAGATCGGTGTGCAAGTACGTGCGATTGAAATTTTCACTAACATAACAACTTGTCCGAATCATCCGAGCGGAGATATCAAAAAGATTTACATCTTCCGTATGAAGTGAGAAAGTGAAGATTAGTGTACAAACATTGTCCTAACACCAAACAATGGAGCACCGAAACTCAGACGTGGGGGAGTGGTGGGAACCGCGTATTGAGTTACGACTCAAATGTGGGCCACACTTACGGAAATTGTTTCTTTCTGGGCGTTTCGCAATTCTATACCTTAACAAAGTTTTCACAGAAGCATAATTCGTAATTGCTTTAAGTAATTAGTAAAAGTAAATACCCACAAAATAAATTTATAAACATTTTTTATTACATTCATTAGATTAGGCGGAATGACTTTGTTAATGAACAAAATGTGCGGAGCGCGGAAATCTTTTGACAGAAAAACAAAGATAACCAATAAAACAAAAACGGGTACATACATTGAGTCTATAATACGTTAAGACTGTGAAAAAAAGTAGTTTCTAGTATTCTCATAATCATTTTGTTTTCAGTGGACGCAAGTCGGGGCAGTTCAGCGACGCGGGCGAGGAGCGCACGCGCAGCCAGCATGACCTCAACCGACAGCAGCGATCCGCTTCACTGGTAGGTCGTACAGATTTTAATTAATTTATGGTGATTTTATGCTGGCCTGAAAATAAATAATTTAACCTGCTCGGCTCCATTATATAAAATTATAATATGCAATAGTGATCGTGGACTCCGTTTTACGAGTGGCACAGCAGTGAATAAATTTTAACTTTATTGCTTTCCATGGACGGGAATGACATTAATTTGTGAAACTTATGATCCTATAAGTTAATACTAAACCTAGCGGAAACAACAATAGGATTTATATTACGTTATTCTATTGTGCGATGCGTGGGCTCCAGCAAAATGAGCAGGCGCAGTGCGGTCGACCACCAACGGCGAGTGTTGTTTTCGCACATTAATTGACACGTCCTCTGTCCCGTATATTTAGCCCTTAACCATAATGTCCTGCATACGCTCTAATGTATACAAAAACCTTTCCCAGTAAATATGCAAATTCAAATGAAGCTGGGAATTATTTAGAATTAATATGACGTATGATAATTATAAATGCATAACGGCGCCGCGCTGGCGCAGTGTGACTGCCCTCATTAGGTTTTTAGAACTTTGTATGAAGTAATATTTGGCTCCCTTGATGATCAGCTAGTATTACTTAAGTATTAATATGCAGAGCGGTGGTAGCCCAGCGGGGAATTGTTGATTCTCAATTATTAAAGCCGACGGTTCGAATCCCTGTGGCGGTTTGTACCTATCATTTCAATTTCCAAGTTAGATACAATTGTGAATTGGAAATTAAATTATTTTATCGGAAATAAATCGCTTTACAGGTCACATGATCACGGCTAACTGAGATGGTAAAATCATGAAGCAATTATGTAAAAGGGTGGCTTTTGATCGAAAAATACAATACATAATACGCTATTTGAATCCGGAAATAGTAGTTTCATTTCGAACGTGTAGCCATTGAGAAAACCTAATCCGTCTCCTTAGACGTGTGCACAGCAATGGGATTGTAAATATAGCCACATGACTATAGTTCTCATGGTACATTACTATACCAATTTAGAAATCAATCGAAAAACTTGTTGCTTTCGTACGTTAAATCATACTACTGTAGAATTAAACAGTAATTGTTAGTAATATTACGAATTTGTAGCCTACAGGCATTACAGCAGCTCACGTAATCTATACCGCAGTAATTATCACGTGTATTGCAATTACACCTCTGCTGAATAAATATTTATTGCTTGAGGCACAACTGTAATTAAGCTACACTCTGTTTCAAGGTGTATACTCTATCAAGTAGCATGAGGTTTACATGTTAGTTGCCACTAAAAACAGAGATATGGAGAATATAAACCATGTCCTACGTCCTTCCTAAAAGTGAAAACGCACAGGCATTTGACGTAGTTTTGCAAATGATAAAATTTTACAATACGATATGTATCCTCACTGGCTGTTAAAATGTTCTACGTGCTTTCTATTTTTTCCTTTAAACTAGGCATATAATGTACTATATGTACATGGTTTATTTTACTTTGTTTACGATAATCATTGACGTGACGACCAAGTCATGCGCCTGGTGGCTAGCGACACGTCTACCTTTGCAGTTGCAGAGCCACTTAGAGATGGTAGACCCACTATTACTGCGCCTGCCACCCTGGCACGTATAGTTGACAAGCTTCGTGCGTCTGTACTTTCACCAGCGCCCTTACCCTTTAAAACCGGAACGCAGTAAATCTCACATTACTGCTTCGCGGTAGAAATGGATAAAGTGGCAATACTTCCCTAGATGAACTCTATCAAAAGAAGCTCTTCTGCTACAAAAGAAGCTCTACAAAAGCATAAATAAATTTTATTCATCTTCATCAAATCATTTATACTTCCCACTGCTGGGCACGGCATCCTCTCAGACTAGCGTTTAGGCCATAGTCCGCCGCCTTGGCCCGTGAGGGTTGGGAACTTTTAATATTTTACTTGAAATATGTCTAGCCTTATGGAGGGTATAAAACATGAGATAGTATTGTTTGCTGATGATACTTCCTTATTATTTAAAGTTAAAAGGCACCTATGTTCCTACGACGATGTGAACAATGTTATATCTAAAGTAGTTGATTGGTTTGCTGTTAATAACCTACTTCTTAATGAAAAAAATACAAATTGTGTAAAATTTACATTACCCAATGTTAGAGAGACGGTTACAAACATTGTAGTTAGAAACGAAAAATTGAATCTTGTGGATACATTTGCATTTCTAGGTATAACGTTAGATGCTAAATTGCAATGCGGTCCCCATATAAGTAAGTTATCAAAACGGCTCGGCTCTGCAGTGTATGCGATTAAAAAAATAAGGAAACTTTCAGACGTCGAAACCGCTAGATTGGTTTACTTCAGCTATTTTCACAGTCTAATGATATACGGCATGTTGCTTTGGGGTAATGCCGACGATATCAATAGAATCTTTGTCCTGCAGAAACGTGCAGTTAGGGCAATTTACAATCTGGGCCCCAAAGTATCTTTGAGAGATAAGTTTAAGGAAATTAACATCCTTACACTAGCCTCACAGTACATTTATGAAAATGTAATTTATGTTAAAAGGAATAGTAATTTCTTTATGAAAAATAGTGACAGACACAACATTAATACGAGGAATAGAAATAAACTAGCTTTTCTTGATAGTCGTCTTCAAAAAGTCGAAAAATCATTTAAGGGGCAATGTATACGCTTCTATAACAAGATTCCGGTTGATATACAAAATTTGCCTTTCACGAGGTTTAAAACTATAGTGAAACAAAAACTTTATACTAAAGGTTATTATACAACTTCTGCGTACTTGGATGACAAAAATCCGTGGTAGTAACCCGTTTAGATCATGGAGGTAGTCTCGATCTCTGATGTTTCAAATAAAATAAAAAATTGTAAATGTTATTTACAAAGAGCAACCCCTAGAGTTTCTTGCTCATTCTTCTCAAGGGAATCTGCCTTACGAATGAGCGGTAGAGTTTAACCATTGTGACGATTTCAAGTGTAATAATGCTTACCTATGACATAAAGATTATTTTGAATTTTTGAATTTTGAATTTTGAATTATATTCAAATTAGTGTTTTATTTTGCAATTTTTGATGCGCAATAAAGTACTATATTTCATTAGGTCATTCATTCGATCGCTCTTAACCATCTATATAATCCACAGTTTATTAAACGAGTCGATTGAAAGTAAGAGTTGTTTATATATTATTTTCGACTCTGTTTGCCTGTAAAAGTTGCTGTCTCACTTACGCGTAGCGCCATCGGTGTCGCCAAGATTCGTGAGCTTCATAGCTTGTGTGGGCTGTAGCCAAGTAGCGGTGACAAAGGCCATCAACGGACGATGACACTTAGTTGTTTTGTTGATTGCAACTGGGACGTGGTAGGTGGGCGTATAGCTACTTATACATTTTGTAATGGCAGATTATGTTTGCCGAAATTAAAAAAATATTTCTTAGCTGAGTATCTTGGGTGCATAATTTTATAATTTATAGTCGTGTTTAAACATTATGTGCGTTACATACGCGCGATCCCAGTGAAGATGATGTCAAAGCTTTAAAAGTAAACTTCACTAGTATTCATTATAATATTTTACTTTTAAATCTTTTATGGTAATTAATGCGAGAGCTGTTTGCTCGCCTGACTATCACGTCGCTGTACAGCCACGTAGAGTTTGACTGAATGAAACTTATTTGTCGTTTTATAGTTTTTTTTCTTAATTTGACTTATTTTTTGTGTAACATTTTGAAACGTTAATTTAAAAAAATACATTTTTTTTATAAAGTTATGATGAAGTTATGATAGTAATGATATGAAGTCTTATAAAATTATGAATATTGTATTTTCCTACCGGTCTACGGACTAAAATCAACAATTAATTATTATTCAAAAGTTTTATAAAATGATGTTAACAATAGCATGCCTGCCAACGCGTGGCGTTGATGTGACGAGTTATGTAAGTTTCAAGTGTATTGCATTAGTCACTGCGCCTGCGCAGCCCAGCGCATATACGTGTTAAGTTCCGCAGGTCGTAGGATGCTATTTAAATCTATCTTGGTTTGACGAACAAATACACCTTTACGTTCTTTAAATCACACATTGTAACGGTCACACGCGTGAAAATGGTGTTGTTTTCCCTTAGACAACACACACGAGAGTGTATTTGGCGTGGAGACCAAATAGGCGAGCTTTTAAGTAATATGATTATGTTTGTAAGCGTAGAGGTGAACGTAAACTGAAACTAAATTAATATCGTAAGAAAGCGTGAAATATAAATTATCAAAATTTAGAAATTTTATACCAACACGTGGTCTCCTCTGTTTCACTATAAAATACTTGAGTACTTATAACTATTTTGTAAACAATGTAATGTCACGAAACTCACTAACGCATAAATGCAAATCGAGGAAGGCCATAAAGAGTTTGAATATGAATTATTCCAGCAACTTGTGAATGAGTTTTTCTCTATCGTAGATGAATTTCAGCATCTGTGAGCTTAAACTCCAATCCAAATAATCATTTGTTCCATAGATAAAATTTTAACATTTGAAAACGTCATTTTTTAAGCTACTGCTCGTTCACTGTGCCGACTTCCCTGAGAAGAACGAGCAAGAAACTGTAGGGATTGCTCTTTTCTCATAAACTTATAAATACTATAGAATACATTTTGAATCATATTTGTGTGGAATCTACTCTTGTTGTTTTTCCATACGTCTTTATCTACGTAACACGTAGTCTACAACTTTTGTAATATGACTTTTCAATTAAAATACTTTTAATGTAAGTTTTGCACTTAGGAAATGGTAATCTTAATATATGCTCCGGAATCTTATTGTAAAAACGTATACAATTCCTCAAAAAAGAATCGTTTACTTTAGTTAAACGAGATCATGATACCATGAATTTGGACTTAGTTCTAAGGTTAATATTATGGATATCTTCTTTCTTAACGAAATTATGTATATTTTTACGTGTATATAAAATATTTGAGTAAATGTACAGTGATGCCATAGTCTTGATACCAGTCTCCTTAAACTTTTAAGAAAAGAGTTTAAGAGAAACCCGAGAACCTAAACGGTACATAGAACGAATGACTCGTTTTTGCAACACAAATATGGTTTGTATACCTGGCGCTTTACCCCACATGAGAATCCCTTAGAACATTATGCTATGGAAGTAGGTAAAGTAAACTAGTCTAGCAGTAGCTTAAGCTGATGTTGCGGGTTGCGACGATGCGGCGCGGCGATGCCGCAAGTGTGACCAGGTCCAATTAGTACAACGTAACATACATGTTATCAACAATTGAAAAAAGTTAATTAATTGGTTGTTATATATACTCATACCTGTATTGATTTAGGGGAAAACGTTTTACTATGAAAACGATTACTATAGGAAACAAAATTAATATACTTTATCACGCAAAGTACCGGGCATTGGTGGCGAATGTAGAGAAGCCTGTTCGTACACTAAATTATGATGTGATGCTACAGAAACTCCGGAAAGTGAGGCGGATTAACACCCCGTCACAGAAAAACTATCTTGTACGAAATCGAAAACAATGAAAACCGATGTGATTCCAAATACTAGAAACATACTCTGGATGCTGTGACGGTAACTATTTCACTTCTATTATGACGCTAAACTGGATCAGTTATACTTATATTCTAGTCATAATAATCATAGTCCAACCATATTTGCGCTTCCGTTTTTCTCATCCGTTCGAAATCGTGTGGAAAGCGAAAGTATCATCAGAGACGTCTACTTGATCGCCATTCGCCACGCCGCGCTAGTTTTCGCGGCAAGCAGGTTGCCAACTGGCACGGGCTGATAACCATACGCCTCCTTCGGCCCCACGACTTACGATGCACCAGTTAACTAAACTGCGTGTTAGTTTTGCTAATCTAATGCGGGATTTAATTGTAGTTTCACTCATTTCTAACCTTCTAATTATTAGTAATCTCCACCGCGTTCTAAATGTAATATGTATTACTGTTGCTCTGGCGAATCATATTGCTTTTACACATGTGAAAACTAGTTGCCTTTCTCTTTTTTTGTTTTTTATTTTAATCAAATGCAAAATGAGTAAATTACTACAAAGAAAAAGTTTTTAATCCATCCAGTTGATACAAGTAACTTCAGTGACGTATTCAAGAAGAACTGTTTTCATATAATATCAGGTGACAGGACGAACGACACGCCTATCTATAATAGTTGCAGTGCCACTCAGAGCTTTAAGTCACAAAGATCTGAGGGGCACTGCCACTACGCCTGTCACCTTGAAACATAAGTTGATAAGTCTCATGTACCTGTAACTTCACTTCTGTGTAGCTTCCTTATTCACCCTTCAAAACCGAAACGCAATAGCGCACACATTACAGCTTTGCGGCAAAAATAATAACGCGCACATGCCCCGCATAAGGGAAACCCTTTGTCGCGGGTGCCATGAACACACACATAGACAACCACAAATTACACCTTGGTCCCTCCCAGTCCGGCATAGTAACCGTTCGGCCACTGAGCCAGTTAAATGTAATAGATAAGGTGTAAAAAATAAAAATAAAAATGGGTAAGGTATCAATACTTCGCTGGACGAACTCTTTCACAAGAAACTAGGTACTGCTACTAAAAACTTAATAAATTGTGATGTGAATATTAGAGACATAACACTCAGCACTGCCAGTATACGTCCACTAAAACGCAGTAATACAACCGCGTATTTCCCTACACGCATATTAATTTTGCCAGTGCGATGAAACCGGTGTCGAAAGTTCGATTTATAATCGTAATTACTTACATTTGATTGACTCGTTGCTCGATTTAATGTTCCGTATCGGTAATTAGCGTTGATACTTATATGTGAGTTGCATTAATTACATGTGCAACAATTATATGCGGCATGCGTTCTAAGATAGGGATCGAGAGAAATAGACGGCACGACATCTTAAGTTAACATTTACGCTTTCATTGCTGTGCTTTGTGTGCTAATTTGGCCGTTATTGGTCAAGAGCACGTCAATTACGTAAATTTAATTAACAAATATGCAGCTTGTAATAAAATCGGTTAAAGCCTGCTTGCTAGATGTGCTTTTGACTACAAAAAGCAATTTAGCGGCTTTTTGAAATACTTATCTACTTGTCATTCCTGAAATTTAGGAATGGCAATTTTGAAATATTTTTTAAACTAATATGATCATATCTAGTTCTTGGGTTTTCGTGACTGCTACACTGGAAATTTGTTTTGTTTTGTCAGTCATTCGAGATTATGGGACCTGTCTTTAAGAAAGCCGAATCGTTGCTTTGTTTGTTATAACAACGGGATTTGAATCCGAAAAAATTGTTTTATTTCCAGTTATAAGTTTAAATAAAAAATAAACATATATATTGTTATTACTCAGATTTCTTTTGTGAAATGCCTCCACTAGTTTCGCTAAGTAATATCAGCATTATACAAATACAAATAGAAACTATTAAACTAATGACCTGCGTCTCAGAAATATGCGAAACAAAGAAATCCATGAAAACTTACGCAACATCTATCTATTTCAGTAAGAGCTCGTCTAGAAGTCTATCTATTTTAGAAAAGCACTGCCACCTTACCTATTTCTGTCAAGCAGTAATGTAAGCACTATTGCTTTTCGATTTTGAAGGGTAAGGGTGCCGGTGAAATTACATGCACATGGGACTTGTCAACTTATGTCTGAGGGTGACGGGCGCAGTAGTGCCCCACAGAGCATTGTGATTTAGAGCTCTGAGTGGCACTGCAACTGTTATGGACTGGCGTGTAGCTTACCATCAGGCGCGCGACTTGTTTGTCCCGTCACTTGATATTATAATAATAATATAATAATTTTATTATAAAAAAAGGGTTGTTAATACAAATATCGAACACATAGAAAAAATTCTTCGACTCGATGGGACTTGGACCACGCTGTATGTACCAGCCGCTGAATGCCGTAAAATCCAGTATATCTATAACAAAAACACATAGGAGAATTTCGACAACTCGATAACTTCACCTGTAGCTCAGTTGGTTAGAGCAGCGCTGCGGTACATCGTGATCACGGGTTCAAGTCCCATTGGGTCGGATAATTTTTTCTGTGTGTTCGATCTTTGTGTTTATAATCATATCAATAGTTACTTTATCGGATTTCCTATCTTATAGTATCTCTTACCAACTATACGATCATAATCGTGTCTCTCTAAAATTTCCCATTCATTAGAGATCATATTATGCACATCATTTAGTTTTTGCTGAAGAGAAATTAAATTGCAGGAGTTGTTTATTTACGCATTCACATAGTCATTGAAACTCTGATATGACATCGGTTATGTGAGGTGATGCGGTTATTAATATTCTTAAAGCCATAAAAATTACTAAAGACCTTAGTACCCTTTTTGTGTATACATGTATCCAATGACTTTTATGAGTTTGAGTAAAAAGTGCTTAAAGTTCCCAGTAAAAGATAGTGATGCGCAAAAACTTGTTTAGTAGCGTGTCTTCAAGCTAGCATTAACGTTTATTTTAAAATAATAAACATATATGCTCAGTTTCTTTACTATTTCATTATGTTATGTATTGATTAGTATAAAAAATTATACGGAAGTGTGGTAGGTTCACACGCAGTGAACAAACTCATTCGTTTTTGATGTTTGAATCTGGGATGGCTCTGCTATTTGAATATTTCCTTATACATGTTAAGAATGCTCACGTCGTCGTGTGCGGGATAAGATATTTCGAGTAAAACACTGTTTTAAGGTATATGTTTGTTTGTTCCAGCAAACCTTGGAGACAGGTGGTACCGGGGTCGTCAACCTCGAGAGCCTGGAGGCAAAGGTAAGCGACCTCCCCATATATTATCTCCTTACATTTTGCAAATAGCATCGTGTGGTAGTGAATAACAAATGTGGTAATTCTCTAGCAATACCATAAAAATAATAGCTATATAAATAGTCATCTATGGTACGTTTATACCGTACGTACAGGTTTACATGTGGGACTGTTAAAGTTATAAGAAGATGTCTAAAGCGATATGCAATTCTTTAATGGATTATGTTGTACATGTTTAGGTATAGGTATATACCGCTGTATATGTGTTATTTACAACTACAGTCAGTATTTTCCAAGAAAATAAGGCATAAATGTTGTTTCATGCCGGTTCCATAAACTCTTCAACGATAGGACAGAAGATCTGTAATGGTTTTAGTAGCAGTAGCGTTCCTTGTGAAAGAGGTCGTCCAGGGAAGTACTGACATCTTACCTATTTCTGCCGCCAAGTCGTAATGTGAGCAATACTGCGTTCCGGTTTCGAAGGGCAACGGTGCTGGCAGTGGCGTAGTGTCGATTTCTGCCGCCCGGGGCCACCTTAAATTTGCTGTCCCCTCTATTTTCGCGATTACAAAAGTAATTCGTCCGGGCAGGCTCGATTCGATGGTGTTTTTATGTTCGTCTGCCGTCGCCATCTTTGTGTTGTTCCGGATATAGTTTTCTCAAATTGTAGAATTCATTTTCAAATTTTAAGTAAATAAAATAATTTTCACAAGCATTTTTCTGTGCCCGGGGCCATCTCCGTTCCCACGCTATACCATTAGGTGCTGGTGAAATTACAGGCACATGGGACTTGTCAACTTATATCTCAGAGAGACGGGCGCAGTAGTAGTGCCCCTCAGACGTTCATGTTTTACAGCTCTGAATGGCACTGCAACTGTTATGGACAGGCATGTCGCTTACCAGCAGGTGAACGACTTGTTCGTCTCGTCAGTTGGTGTCACAAAAAAAAAGAATATTGTAATATCAGACACTCACTCACCCATCTCCATACAACACACACGTATGCACACGTATGCGCGGAGAGACACACAAGCACGGACATACACACAAGCACGGACATACACGTAAACAGACGCATAACCACGCGCACACACTCGCACGCACACGTATTCATCCGCAATAGTATTTCAAACAGAGTTCCAAATTATCAAAACTTTTACTTTCTTTGATATTTGTCTGATAATTATCCGATAATTAGTCCTGCTGATTCATAGCTTCGTATCTTTAATTTTTGACTAAAAACGACAAACGGCGAGAAAATTAAATAACACTAAGAAAATCTTTGGGGAAAACGATTTGGTTTGCGATTTTTTTTAGTTTGACATTCTACACGTTTGACACGCCTTTGATACAAACACATGGCACGACGTTGCTAGCGTTAACATTTTGTAGTTCCAATTAATTTTATAATTATCACACCGAACCCAGATTGTTACTTTGAATTGTTTTTGTTTATTCTTTTATTTTTCGATGAGCAATCAGCGTTTGTCGTCGAGTGTAGGAGACCAGGAGACTCACAACACAAATCTAACTTGTTTCAATACTCTACACTTTGTTGCATTCCTAAAAGTATACAATGTAGCAGATGGACTCGCTTAAACTAGAGCATTTAGACCTCTTTGGGCACTGCAAAATACACAGAGACGGCAATATGTCAATTACCTGCATGTCTACCAAGCTTTCGTTTATAACCGCAATTATGTGCATGCCGAGTGAACATCAACGATTTTATTACTATTTTGAGTATAAATTCTAATTCACTCGCCACTCGGGTTCTATTACCACTACGATGTACGCGACGTCGCGTTCGCGAAGGCGGCAGAGAGAGCGAGATCATCAACTCGTTGAAACGTACATTACCGGCAAAAAACTAATTGTGCATCGCAATAGATGCTTGTAATTGGTCAGCTACTCAGTAATTATGGTAATAATGTCTCCTCTCCCGCACTCGAGAGTAATGACCGTTTCTCTGTTAATGAACGTGTAACTGCCACGGAAAAGCAATCAAATAGAAACTATTAAACTAATGACCTGCGTCTCAGAAATATGCGAAACAAAGAAATCCATGAAAACTTACGCAACATCTAGCTATTTTAGTAAGAGTTCGTCTAGAAAAGCACTGCCGCCTTACCTATTTCTGTCGCCAAGCAGTAATGTAAGCACTATTGGTTTTCGATTTTGAATGGTAAAGGTGCTGATGAAATTACAGGCATATGGGACTTGTCAACCTGTCTCAGGGTGACAGGGACAGTGGCGGTGCCCCTCAGATCTTTGCGATTTAAAGCGCTGAGTGGCACTGCAACTGTTATGGACAGGTGTATAAATTACCATCAGAATCACGACTTGTTCGTCCCGTCACTTGATAAAAAAAATCTATTTGCGAGTTCAATCAACACCGTATATCTACCGAGTCTCGAAAAAATCTGTATTCTTCTTCTTCTTCTTATCGTATCGACGGTAAATACTACAATGCTTGTCTTCGTAGTGAAAGAATTTGCCAATCGGCGTAAGGTTCTCGCCGATTGTTGCCAAGGGTGCAGCAGACGTAAAGGATAGAAATGGTACGTCATACGTCATTGCTCCTTTCGCGCACCCCTCCGTGCTCCAGCTCGTTTGAACGACGCTTCGACAACTACGACAATTACAGAGGTAGAGGAACCTGTACCGTTCCTCCTTCTGTCGACTAGAAAGTTCGGAACACGACATCCTTATTACATTGGAATACCACGGATTCACGCGAAGCTCTTTGCTTTCTCCTTCGAAACGCGTACGGCGAAGAAATGGAATACCAACACAACTGGCATCTGTGTTTCCCGGAAGAAACCAATAGACAGAGAAACGCGTACCATCGTCGTCGCTTGTCCTCGAGTAACGGCCAAGCGTGTGTCTTCTATCTCAACCGAAAGACACAAAAATAAATGTCGCTTTCAGAGTTTCGACGAAGTACCTATACTTTCATCTATATAGACAATTGGTAGTAACTGTAATATGGTAATACTTCGACTTCCGGATTTCTGCCAATAGTTTTAAAGTCTCTTATGACTGAATGTAAAGGTATTTTTTATCTATACCTATGGTTAAAACAAGCTATTGCTTGTAGCTTAAAACGTTTGCTTTTGGTGAAAGGTTATAAATTTATCTACTGTATTTTTTTACATGCAGCCACTAGAATGATTTTAAAATCCAATTTGAACTTCTTACATGAATAGTTTTACCCTACGATGCAGTAAAATTGGAAATCCGGAATTCGTAAAAGTGATTGATTACTATTTGAGGGTTTTAACCACTCTATATTAATCATTGTATCTACTTATATATAAATATAGTTCTACTCATTTGCAACTGCTAATAAGATACGTCGAGAAGTAGTCCGCGATAATTTGTCCGGAGGCGAGACGCGACGAAATTGTCGTCATACCGCCACGGCCGGTATAGCAACAGATTTAAGCGATACGTCGTTTGTATAACGACGTGTACGTGGAACTCGTTCCCGTTACAGATATATCTAGAGATTACAAACATTGATTTACTTATTTTATTTATTGTGGAATGTAATTGATAGAAATAATCAATTTCTGAACGCTTAATTTAAATTTTATATGTGTAACCAAGCACCTACATTTATTCAGTTGGTTACATTTGATTTTTAATTTAATATTGAATTCCCGTAAGGAAGGATAACAATTATATTCTTAAATACTTTTAATGACGATCATTTTAATCACACTTTTTTTATTAAACACTATTCGTATAACGTTTCCCGAGTAACAAATTCCTTACTAAAAATATATAATAGACATAAAGGCGGGTAAATACAATACTGAGCACACAGTCACTGCAACCCGTTATCGCGCGATACACTCAGCAATTATCCCTTGATTTATCGGGGCGATAACTTTTCTTTTATCGCTTTCGATCGCCGGGTGGCTTCGCTGTGCGTCCGCGCACCTCGGCCGCGGCAATCATTCGATTTCAATTTATTTATTTAGAACCCGTACTTAGCTTCGTTTTGTTTATTTTAGTATGTTTCGATTGAAGTTTGATGAGCTTCTTGCTAGTTTCTTCTGGATTTTCAGTTTATGTTTTTAGTTTTTTTTAGTTTATATCAGTGTGTGTCACTAAAAACTGATACGGTTAGGACAAAAACTTATTTTTATAATGTAGACACATGTAGCAATACGCATATTTGATATAAGTGCCTCAGCCAAGTTTAAGAATGCGCGAGTGGACAGTTTCTTAGCTGTCATCCGTAAAAAGTCGGCGTCGCTACTGAATAGAATACGTGTCAGCCCCTATAACCTACTAAAGACAATTGGTGGAGGGATTGACTGCCCAGTAATACGACTGTTAATACATACTACAAACTTTCTTATAGTATTTAAGTACTAACATGGTTTTAAGGCTGTACCTACTAACATTAAATGTATATAAGTTTAAAACAGCATTAACGTTTCACTAGCTCATTACAGACGACAAGACTGAGGTAGGAAACAGGGTTCTGTAACAGAATTAAATGTAATAAGTATTCAGATTGTATCTTCTAGAACGGAACTGTGTAAGATGGTGTCGAGCGATGCAAAGTGCATGTTACGGTACGTTAATGCGACACAATCGCTGGGAATGCGCACGCGCAAATAGCGACATAAACAGACACATACAAACCTCAAACTATTTCCTAGATAGGGCTGACAAACGGGCACTACAGGCAATGTGCAATAAAATGTAAATGGTGCTTGTATAATAAATCCACTATGATTTATTAGAATAAAACCAGATATTTAAATAAGTTCGCTGCTCGTAAACAGCGTCTTCTGAAAACAGTGATTTGCCATAATTGCAATAAAGCTACGATGCGTAAGAATACAATTTATGTTATAATTATTAATACAAAGATACATACACTCAGAAAAAATTCCTTCGATCCAGCCGGATTCGAACCGACGTGTTCTAGCAAACCGTGTCAGACGCTATGCCAACAAAGGAAAGGAACGAACTAGCGGACTTCACGAACTTTTCTATATGCTAGTTATCAGATATTTTGTATTTGGTTTTCAACAACTTTTATTTCGTCACCCAGTTAGATAACTTTACAGCTACCAGCCCTGGTAACATCTCTAGATATCGCTATTAATTGTTATAAAATTTGTGTTGAATTGATATTCAATTATTTTTTGTGAAATGGTTTCACTAGTTTGTTATAATAATTATTAATACAAACACTTGAACACTAAGGAAAAAATTCCAAAACTATGCTTAGTTGTAATGGCATCTGGCACGGTTTGTAAGTGTTTGTATTAATAATTGTGGAGCAATTTCACAAAAATTAATTGAATATCAATTTAATACAAATTTAATACAATTTATGATCTACTGCTTTTGCCATACAGACTGGTAACTGTGATCAGTATTTTGAACACAAGAAGATAATTCTGTCACTATATGTATACTGTGAATTCGCCACATACCTACACTTATCCCGTCTTAATAATAGTAATCGAGGCGATTACAATTCATTACTCTGTTACTAGATATCATATTTGAAAGGAAAGAATGAAAAATTCTTGGAATCCTAGCCCTACGATCACGAATCACGATAGTTGAGCGCGCGCTTCGTCCGCTATACCTTCATTACGGAGATAAAATCGCGCGCGCGAGATTTGTTGCCATCGCCTGCGCCCGCGCCGGTCGCCGTCTGCCGCTCGTACTTGCCTATAAAACTTCCCAGTTTGCTTTTATTGGACACTTCTCTAACGATGTAACCAAATGGCGCAACACTGTGTTTTGTGGATGCAACTAGGCAATAAAGTTCCAGAGAACAGCGAAGTAGGAAAAGGGAAATGGGTTTTCAGAGGCGGCTATAAAAGCGATCTCGTGCAGTCAATTAAAAAAACAATCTAAGGTAGCTGCACAGAGACTAAATAGCCCTTTGGAACTGTGTATAACATTTACATTGCGTATTTGTAACGTAAATCTAATGAAATTTGATTAAACTCCACTCTGCTTGCTCACGCGTGGTTTTTGTGGAATAATCATAATAATAATGTGCCAGAGCAACTGAATTCACTTTCGGGCACATCCCAGAACCAATTTAGAAAAGTTCATTTCGCAATTTCGTTCTACCGGGAATCGAACCTGGGACATCCTCATCACATTATAAGTGATTTCGTTAGTTATTCTCTAGGAGTAATAATAAATGTTTAGGGAATCATTAACAAAATTTGACTTTTCTAAGAATTTCACGTACTTAGTTCTCAAAGGAAAGATCTGGTTGGTTTATTGTGTGCTCGAAAGCGTCATGGTGTGGAACGAAGCGTGCGCGGGCGCAGGAAACGTCGCTAACGAACGGCGGCTTCCTCGCTTGCGTAGACGCTAATGAACTCATAGTCGACTTATTTACTACACTTTCTTGTTACTCACGTAATTGTTTGGCAGTGACCGTTACCTACGAATATACCCCAAAAAGACCATTACACAAAAACTGAACTATGTTTTTTGACCGGAATGTAGATTCCCCAATAACTTCGCATCTGACATTATTTTTATAGTCCAGTATAGGAGTACTAGAGTAGTTAGTAAAGAGTATATCAATTTTTACCGACTTTAAAATGTAAGGTTCTCAATTCGATTGTAATTTCTGTCTATGTTACTATGATTGCTAAGACATTTGTGAACAGATTTCGATGATTCTTTTTTTGTTGGAAAGGGGGTACCTCAGTTGTGGTCTCATCCAATTTTGAAGAAAATATTACACCTCTAAGGATGGCAAATTAGGGGATGAATCTGGTTAATTAGATTGCACCCATTTTCCGTTGACTAATTTTAATTAAACTTGGCACATAACTTTTAAGGTCGTTTATTTTAATAAAAACGTTATAATTATATCAATGTAGATTTAATCAATACCTTAATAGCGTGTTTATTTGTTTGTAAATGTCCCTAAAACAAAATTTAAAAAATTGCAACGTTGCGCTGGGTTTATTGTGTCTGGAATATAGTAAGTTCTCGAAACCTATTACAATAACTGATGGGATTTCAATGAAATTGCAAACAAGTAATATGTAGAAAGTTAACAGTTCAACACACAAGGGAACTTCATGTATAATTATTAATTCAGGCGTTACTTTGCGTACGTCCATATTTATTTTTTAGAACTTCAACGGTTTTGTCATACGAATAGGACAAATTAATCGCACGAACGTGGAGGGAAATGATTAAGTTCAAGTTTAAGTTAAATGGTAAATTTTGTGATTGTTTTTTTAATTCTTTGGTACATTCACATTCTTGTTTTTATATACTTGATAAATACAAAAAAATTTTTTTTTTAAAGGGTACCTATGGACACTTAGACGTCAAAGGGGTCAGCGGGGTTTATGGGGAAGGTAACGGCTTCGTCGTACGAGCCGCACGCTATGAAAGAACCCCTCATTGTTCGTAGGTCTAAGCTTTTCATTTCCACTGATAAATGTACGTATCTGTACCAAATTAAGGATGTATTTAAAAAGGCCGAATCAAAAGTACCAGTTTTTTCAGTAGGACTAGGGCTCCTTGTGAAAGAGTTCGTCCAGGTAAGTACTGCCACCTTACCTATCTCTGCAGCCAAGCAAAAATCTGAGCATTACAGCGTTCCGGTTTAAAAGGGTAAGGGTGCAATTACAGCCACATGGGACTTGTCAACTTATGCGCAGTGGCAGTGCCCCTAAGATCATTGCGATTTAAAGCCCTGAGAGGCACTGTAAGGACTTGTTTGTTCCGTCCTATTGTTGGTATTATAAGACAAAAAAACAAAGAATTAACAGGCTTGGATGGAAAGACTAAACAGGGCGGAGGTAGCGAATGGGGTAATATCAAAAGGATAACCGATGGATGAAACATGGAATGTTCAAAATCAACAGTAATCTACGAACCAACGAGCTGTTTACAGAATGCTCATTACCGTAGATCAATGCGGTCTCAGACGGGCGTGCAAACCGTCCTACTGCCCGCGGCCGCAACGGGACGCTAATGACAATAATGAAGGGCTGAGGAGCCAATCGGCTGTTCGCTTCCTACATTTATACATCATTTCACTGTTTGCTAGGAATCTATTGAGATTCATGTTTGACCCAGCGTAAGTTTACGTAACTGTAATGGCTTGTGAACTTTCGTTGCTTGGCATTAGTCTAATTTAAATATCAGTCGAAGTCCGTTGTCAAGACACACAAATTATTTTTATTTTATTAATTACTCTATACGATTTACTTTGACATTTTTATTTTTTTGACGATAGTAATGTGATGATATTGTAAAAATTAATAGTGTAGTATAATGTTATAAAGTAATGCATTAAGCAATCTGCAAGTAAGAACTCTGTTCTGCAGTTGCTATACCCTTGTAAAGCAGCACATGTACCTGCCCAACACCGTCACATCTAAAATTAGCTATGTATGTGACATGCAATAAACGAATAAATAAAAACATCTCGAGATATTTGGAATTCTAGTAATACCAAGTTTCAAGAGTTGTCTAAAAGCTATGATTCATCAAATTGTTACTCTGTCGCGAGCCTATTCATTATACGATACGTATAACAAGTCTATTCAGTTAACACGTTGCCTGCCAACCTACGAGTATACTCGTAGTACATGATCTGGGCGGCACCGCCAACTACGAGTATTTTCGTAGTTGATTGTATGCGATTTCTAACGAATTTTTAAACAGTGGCCGTGTAAGGAAGGCGGGGTTAAATTCTTTGGCATTTGAAATAAAACATTAATTAAATCAGAAAATTAAGTTTCATACAAAAAAAATTAGTTACATCACTGTGAAGTCACAAAGGAGTGAAAAATTTTAAAACAATTTTCAACGCATAAGGCAGGTTTTTCAGGGCATACCGGACAATAGTAAACTGTTTCTTTGCGTTTTTTTTCTTTGGTGCAGACACGACACGGCTTCGTCGGTTTTTGTTTTTTTTGGGTAGGTGGTAAACGCTCTAAGTAATGTAATTGTACTTGCTTTTTCTGCTCCTGAAGTCTGTGTTTTGTGAATTTCTCGCCTAAAAGATATTTTACAACCTCATCTTTGAACGAAAGAGCATCTATTTTGTTTTCTGGAGGAAGGTTGGCTTGTTGGTTGTAGATCATGCATGCATTATGGATGAAAATTTCAAAAATGTGGATCGCTAGTTTTTTGTACCAAAACAATGTCTTTCTAAGAGCTGAGTAGTACGAGAGCATTTGGTCTGAAAGATCGATCCCGGACATTCCGTTATTATAATCTCTGACTACATTAGGTTTCATTGAAACCCTACCGTTTTTATTTGACACGGGAACCAGAATAGGTTTTGAATTATTTACGACTATACTCGTAGTTTGGCAATAGCTAATAAAAATCCTATTTTATTGCCAAACTACGAGTAAACTCGTATTTTGAACTAGGGTCCACTGCCAACTACGAGTATACACGTACCTACCATTTTGTATAGTGGCAATAGCCATATAAAAAAAAATACTACGAGTATACTCGTATGGCAGTTAACGTGTTAATAACAAAATTTTACCGCAAGACATGTGTGAATGAAGCTCTCATTTACCAGCAACAAAACGTATGACGTTCTAATCACTACAATGACAAAGTAAGGTGTGTAATAAATCAGCCGTCTAAACACTCCAACGTCGGCGACGAGTGGTTTTTGCACAGACAGTAATGTAGATGTCATTAGTGCCGACCGACACGATCGTTGCGCCTGCGCATGCGGGCTAATTGCTCGATCTATGGCCGCTAATCACAGCGAAACGAAAGCTCAGATGCACTTTTTACATGGCATTAAATATTGGAAGCTGTAACAGTAAATTCTCATTCATACTATTATTAAGTTTGTAACTAAGTGGACATTTCATCATCATCCACAGCCCGACTTGACCCACTGCTCGGTATAGGCCTCCCGTAGTTTTTTTGGCTATTCTCTCCCGTGTACTGCCTGCAACTTTGACAATGTCGTCCACCCGTCTCGCTACAGGACGTCTCACGTTTCTTGGCCACCATTAGGTTCTCGCCGTACTCCACCTGTGTTCACTACGTCTCGCAACATGTCCCACCCAGCTCCATTTTAAATTCGTTATCTAATCTCCTATGTCCTGAATCTTAGTTCGTCTACGGATATCAGAATTCGGGACTCGGTCTATAAGTTTGATACGGAGCATGATTCACTCCATGGAGACTTTGAGCGACTCTCATTCTGTACACGGCCTTCTGTATAAGCGTCCACATTGGATATTTACAACAAATATATAAATAATAGTCAATAAAAGAATTTCTCTTTCTTATGTACAAAATTTCTCGTGTGTACGCAGATGGCGAGCATCGAGGTATCTTTAGCGGGTGCGCGCAGACGCAGCGCGGGCAGAGAGATTGGACGCGAGCTGGACGCGTTGCGGTCCGCACTCACGGATAAAGATACTCTTATACAAAGGTATGATCGTTTTCAATTTACGGCTACAGAACCTATTCAGTCGGAATGTTTACATATTATTCTTGTTACTTACAGTCTAAAAAAGCAACTTAGCGCATCACTAAGCGCGGCGAGACTGGCGTCCACCATGTCGTCGCCGACATCGCCGCGCGGCAGTCCTCGCGAGGAGGCTGCCACCACGTTATCTGCGGATGAACGGAGGTCGCTGGAGGAGCGCGCCGTTGCCGTGCGGGCCGACCTCGAGGCCAGAAAGAACAACATACAAGATCTCAGGCGCCGGCTTGAAAAGACCCACGTTACTGAGTATGTAGTAAACAATTTAATAGGAAACCACTCTAAAAACTATTATTATGCTATCCTGTATATACAGGGCAATAAAAACATCAGAGGATCATGACCCGCCAGTTATGTCTTGTAGAGTGGCCTTATGCCAGCGGAGGTTGCTATATAAAAAAAAATGTTTTTAGACTTTTAAACCGTTACAAAGTCCTATGATAAAAGTGGTTACTATTTGTATAGCAACATCGACACGCGCATCCAGCAGGCGGAGCTGCAGTACAAGCTGGGTCGTGAAGAGTTGGAGCTGTTGACGCTGGGTGAGCAGGCACGCGCACTCGCGCAACTCATCGAGCAGGCAGACGCCGCTGCTCGCCGCTGCCACGCGCCGTCGCTATACAGGTGAGATCAGAACTGTTATCTGATGGACGAAGAATAGAACAAACCTTTTTCGGTCATGTAAGGCTACTAATACCTGAATGATGATCTTTTCATTTCCCTATCAAATAATTATCCTCTGATATAAACACCGTTTCCCAACGGAAATTAACCATTGTGTGGTCGCTCCGAGAGGTTTGTCTCACGAGAGTGATCTCGGCACCTGTAGCTAATGCACCTAAATAGAACTAAATTGCTAGGGAATGTTTTCTAATTAAAAATTGGCTTAATACACCAACAACCGAAGTCAAATGTTGTAAAAGGTAAGCCCGTAAAATAACTACAAAAGTATTAAATCTGGGAAGCTCAAAACATGAGTGTATCCAATAACTCATTCGGGATAGGCGTGAAGATTTAGATCCGGAGATATAAAAGCAAATCGGCGCTAATTACCATCTGCATTACGACACCGGCTATTGTGTGGTGGGCCGGCCTGCGGCTGCCCCGGGGGCGAGGGCCGGGCGCTTTCTCGGACTCTATCGCTGGGAACATCGACTCAACGTTGGTAGTCCACTTGAGACTACGTACGATTGATAGTAAGCAAGTGAATAATTCGGCGCCAATTTCAACACTCAGTCGTATATCTGAGTGGTTTATTTTTCGTTTAATTTTCGCTGAGAAAACTAATAAAAGGTTTTTAGATCATGTTTATTACTTATTTTGCTAACAATACAATTATAAAACCTATCGTTAAATATTCTCTGTATTACATTTAATGGCTTCTGGTGCGAACAAGACTCTAGTGTTACTCTATTTTGCAATGTAATTACCTTATGTAATATTGTAGGCTGATTTCTCACGGCCGGGGTCTGCGGTCGCAACGCAGCTCGCAATGCATGCGCGCATCACTTCTCAATCGACCCCAGAGTCAGTTAATCATTGGTAACAATGGGATGCTCACTGACCTCAATATAGGTACCCACTCCTTTAGGTAGAGATTTGCAGCTATAGCTGCAAGTACTTAAACTTTTACATGTAAGTGGAACTTTCTAGCAGTGCCGTAATTTTTATACCTGCATTGTCTGTATTTATCTACATAGTAGTTTTTTTTTATATTTAAAATATAATGCTAGATGATATATAAAAGGTTGAGTCTTTATTCTCTGTATTGGTGCATTATAGCGAAAACTCCGCGGATGCAACCGGTTATTAGCTATCTGCTTCGATAGTGATAACGGAAACATATGACAGTTGAAGTCTAAGCTGCAACCGCGGAACTCTGAGGCGACGGAGACGGCGCGTCTTACGCCGTGGTTCGACGTTCTACATGATAACAGTGAACTTGTCTCCCGCGTAGTGTAATTGCTTAATAAAAGTTTAGCTGTGCCAAGACGACGCTCACTAGTTTATCTAGGTTGCACTAAAAAGAGACCTAGCCTTACTTACACATTTAATTAGACATTCAGTGTTTAAAAAATAATTTAAAAACAATTTTCTCCGAAGTTAGGCCCCGCCCCTAAAAACATTACCCACTACCCATTTTCTAAAACACCAGTGTCATATGCACTAAATTTTTTTTAAATTATCAATGTAACCTCTCGTGGTGGATCATTATTTTTCTTTCGTGTAAGCCATGATTTATGGTATCTAGCAATTTCCTCGAAAGCGGCGTGTGTACAGTTACGGTAAATACAGAACATTGTGGTTAAAGCACGGGTTTTTTTCGCATTATTAAAGCTATTAGAAAATTCTCGAGTTGGTTTACGATTAAGAGGTGTTAGGTACCGTTCAATCAGTGTGCTTGTAAACCTGCTCGGTGCCAATTGTGGATGTCGGATTCTGGGTGAATGTTGGGAAAGCATGCGACGATGGTGCAAGAAATTAATAGCTCATTTACTCTACACGTTATCAAGACGTACATCACCATGGAAGTACCACACTCATTACTTTGCTTATACTTAATTACAAACGATGCCTCCGCGATGTATTTTACTGTAGGTATCTGTATTAGGTATATCAACTAAGTGCGCGTTCGGAAGCGGACGGGCGGCACTACGCACTGAGAATTATTGTTATAATTCCAGTTTCGCACGGCATTTTAGGCCGCTGCGCGTCTCTGGCAATGGGTTTCCAACAACTCGTAGCCAATGAGTTTTGGCGTTTATCCAACACGCCATTGATACTATGGACGAGGTTAGCATTGTGCAGATCTGCAAATCCAACTTCAACGAGGATGAGATTTGCAGTGGCAAGATGCAGCTGTTCCAAAGCCTCGGTAAAGCTGAGAACATGCCATCTCGCCGGAAGGATGGAGGCGTGAAGAGTCTCCAGGATATTATCACACGCCTGAAGGAGACTGACCCGGACGACGTGCCTACATTCGTGGCGAAGGAGCTGCACAAACTGCCTCCAATCACGTTTTATCACGCCGATGTCACCAGGCTGCTGAAGGATATTACTTCTCTGAAGTCAAGCATGGCCGTGTTGCAGTTTAAATTGGAGGCTTCTGATAACACCATAAGTGAGCTGCGTGCCCAAGTTACGTTATTAAGCAACATAGGTCACCAGAAGCCTCTAATATAAACACGCGACGTGGGGCGCAAAATGCATCCATCAGCAGTGTCGATCCGGCACAAATGGTTGCGTCACCGATCGCTGCTGCCGTCGCGCGTGATGCGCCGCGCCCTGCTGCCCACACCTCCGTCCCGGCGGAAACGTCACGCGTGTGCATGTCAGCCCCTGCACGTGCATACGTCGCTGTAGCCGCGTGTACCAGCCGACCCGCCACTTCGAAATTCGAGCGGCGGCAATCGGCTAAGACCAAAAACAATCTCCGTGAGCCTGTCTTTGAAATTGCGAAATCACTGAGGCAGACGGACCGGTGCGATGAGGACGGCTTCACAAAGGTGGTGAAGAGGAAGCCCACCAGGCGTAACCAGTGTAGCACAGCACCGACAGGACCGAACTTCCTGCTGCGTCCGGCCATACCAACGACGCTGCTGTACCTGTCACGACTGCATTACTCCACAAAGTCTAAGGAGATAGTGGAGTACATCAGACATAAAGCCAAATACACCCTGATGGTCGAGCGGTTGGAGTCCCGCCACAACGTAAATTTTAATTCGTTTGTGGTGAGAGTGCCGACCGGACATCTATCGACCTCCATGAAGGACGAGTTTTGGCCGAAGGGTGTCATGTATCGGCGATTCCGCGGCCGGTTACCTGACACCAGACTGCGCTACACGTCACCGACAAGTGCAATTCGTGTAGATTAGTTAGAAATAGTGTATTATTATATTGTATGTACGTTATTCCTTAAGGTATATAATATGAGTGTTTTTTTTTTTGTATTATTATATATGTTAGTCTATAAGGTATGTATTTATGGATCTTTGTAACCTGAACACAAATAAATAAATAAAATAAATAAATAAAACGCAATAATATGACATTTTCGACATTTTCCACGCGAGAACGTCACCTGATGAGGTGGCAGCGGGCGCAGGTGTCGGCAACCGCAGACGGCCGGAGCCATTTTTATGGTTGTTATGTCGATTACTTGCAAATTTGCAATAATTAATTGTTCTCAGATATTGTACCTACTATTGATAGGGAATTCCGGGGAGACTACGGGCTCCCCGGTAAAATTAGGGTACAGCGGACGTCCGAGTAAAACACTCCTATGATACGCTTCTAGGGGCGGCTTCTTATGGACCCGTATTCTGAGTATGACCTCGCTGGGGTTGTGGGGTTGCTGTAGTTCTAGTGCGTTGCGGTACTGGACGAGAGTCAAGTGCAAAAAGGTCTGCGGAGCACGTGACTTGCTCTTTAAGTTGGAAGCTTTGTCCAGCTTTCACTGGACAGTGCGACTGATATCTACGGTGCTAGTCCTAAGAACTAGTACAGGATGGGCTTCCAGTCCCTCCAGCCGCTTAGGAATTTTGTAATTGGAGGTGAGCGTGCCTAAGCTCCGCTACCAAAGAGGAAATTTGGAAGTTGTCTATACAGCCAACGGCTTAGCGGAGGCAATTGTTAGTTGTGCAATGCACAACGGGAGATGAGCGAGCCAATAGCTCAGGTACCTATCAGGACAATATAGGGTGTTGTATGTGTATTTTCAAAGCTACACAATTTTGAGAACCGGATGAAGTCTGTGTCAACAGATTTCATCTTGATCAGAGGTCAGTCAGCACTTAACTGATACGGTCCTATGCAGGCTGCACTGGTAATAGTGTTCTTCCCGTAAGCCACAAGGTTGTGTGGGAAGGGGCACTGTAATCAAAACATAGTAAAAGATATGTGACACTGATCTCAGATAGTAATAATGCTCTTTATGGGATGCAGCGTAAAGCAGATGGCTAGAGCCATTACCTATAGAATACTGTAGATACACGAATCTATCCTAATTACTTTACGCATGCAATCAGTTTAATTTGACAACTAGTAGATACTGCATAGTATGAATTGTCAATTACATTCATATTTGGATTTTTTTGTACGAATTTAGCGTTAATTTACCTGATGTGATTTTCTCAATCGAAATGTTTTTATATATTTTAATGTTTAATAACAATTGAAGAGTAAAATAGTTATGTTCCATTTACGCACCGTAAAAGTAACTCGGAGTGAGGGAAAGTACGAGCTATAGGCGAGACAATGGCGAGTACAAATCTGCTGCTAATTGTCGGCGTTCGGCGATAATTAAAAAACCATCGTCATTCAGTGCGATTGCTGTGAGAATACCTCAAAAGAATTAACTACTTGAATTAGAAGGATGAACGAAAGCGAGCAGTGAAAGTTGGCAGCTTCATGTCAAAACATTTTATTTGGATATCAGCTGACGCCTTCTCTAACGACGATATTTATGTACTATTCCTCTAACATGAGTGAAGAAACTTTCGTATGATTCTGACAGGTGGCAAACGGCAAAAATATCGTTTAAATCCAAGGCAACAATCTACAACATGAGACATTCGTAAGGTTTTCTGACTCGATCTTTAGCTTAGTTGGTAAGATCGGTAGCCACGAATAGGCAACAGACGCAAGGTATTTTCTTTTGTATTTATTCAATAATAATGTATCAGTAATAATAATAAGACTAGTGGAGTATTTTTAACAAAAAATACATGAATATCATGGTAGAAAAAACATCATAGTGAACATTGACTTACAAATAAATGTACGACGGGTCTAATACAAAAACCACGAAAAAAATGTCCCAAGTCAACCTATTTAAACGTAGTGACATGTAAAGGAATATGAATAAGCTAAAACGTTGAATTTAAATTGTAATGTCATCGCAGTACTGTCTAATTTTGCTTACTTCGCTGTCAGTCGAACAAACGAAGACTAAAGCGTGAATGTGACGCTCTGTGTACGATTTTAACGCCCTATAAGTTCGGACACTTTTTAGCGCGGACCCGACGTCCATATAATTGTAAGTCAATGATAGTAAAGGTATTATTTTGCGTTAACAAAGAACGGATCGGCTGAATAACTCCGCCTTTTAATTTAATTTTATTCAACAAAATAAATTAGGCATAACTTGACTGAAATTGTCATAAACTAAAAAGGGTCAGCCTCAATTAGGTATATTTTTTTTATATTTATTGAAAATTAAAAAATACTTATTGCAAAACGAATATATTTATATGTATATGGCTCCTATAGCGCAGATATAAGATTTTATAGGTTTTTTTCTAGATGTGAAACTGTTGCTATTTATATGTACATTTCAAAATTGATGTTATCAAATGATGATTATGTCCAGTCTGACGGACGCATTAAACGGCAAAATTTATTTTAGAAAATTGTATTGACGATTAAAAGCGGAAAGGACCTCACTGGAAGTTCGAAACGTGAATAATATATAAACTAAAAGATGTTTATAGATAACAATAAGTTTTTTTATAAAAAAAAAACCTCAAAAGTTTGATTAGCGTTCTGTTATACCCTGATTTTCTTCCCTTAAATATGATTACTAAGCATTTATATTTTAATAAAACTGAATGCAGCCGCGTGGCCGTTCAGTTAGCTGATTTACCACCACTCGCGCAACACGCGTTGACCAGGAGCAGAGACTTTAGTGCCGTAATCCCGTGGGTCACATTTTTGTAAAAGTTTAAACTTAGTAAAATTGTGAAAGTACCCAATAAACATCTAGGGAAAGGTTTTGAGAGTTTTTTTAAAAGACTGGTGCCCACCGCCGCCTAACAGTTCGCTGTGCCCGTTACCCGCACTCTCCTCGTCAAAACGAATCGTATGAGCCCAAACACAGCGTAGCTGCTGTACACTGTTAGGAAGTTCATCTCACCTTCTGCCATTTACATCATCAGTTCACGACAACATTTTATCTTCATTCGAATTACACCTACGTGTCAGGTTTTATTGAAATCGGTTCACGGAAGGATGAAATTCAATAAACCGGATTGATCCCTTAATTTGCCAGAGGTAGTTTATTTTTGTACAATTTGAATAGGATCACTACTGAGGTACCGCCTTTACAACACCCGAACATTTGTGAACCCGGTTCACAAATGTTCCGACATTACTATTTGCGTAACATGCACACAAAAAATACAATTGAGAACCTCTTTTCCTTTTTTGACGTCGGATAAAAATGTTTTAGTCAGATATAATTAATAGCAATCAATGAAGCACAAAACATTGAAATAATAAATATAAACCGACCGGTTGACTACAACTTGGCGTGAATTGAATTTTATCCATTTATTTTTGAATCATTATACAACAACCAACCTAATGGAAAAAGCATGAAATAGCATTAAATAAAGAATCGGGAACCGTCAACCGGAATCAAATGTATTTCCTAAAATGTCTAAATACCAGGAGTATTTACAAAATATTAATATTATAAAGAAATACGTTTGATCCAATCCATTTGATGTACTGAAAATGTATTGACATTGTACTTGGCAATGCATCGACGCAACATGACGCTGATGAATCACGTTTAGTTGATGCGGAATGCATTTCGGTCTGGCTGTCTCAAGCGTCATAACTCATATTAGGAAATACTACTTAGATGTTTTACGTATAAAATATTTACAACATAAAGACTCCACAAGCGACAGTCAATCTGATTCCCAAATATTGGGAATTTCGCACACATCATGAAATTGCAGCTGTGTGAAGGTTTCCTCACAATGTTATCTTTACCTTAACTGCCTCCGTTACCATGCCGGACTGCTGCATGTTGTCTATGTGTGTCCATGGCACCCGCGACACCAAGTGCGGAGTTATGTTGAGTGTGTGCGTTATTATGATTATTTACCGAAAAGCTTATGGTAAATTTCAAATTCAATTTCGCACCTACATTCTGGAAAACTCAAAGATTTAAAGCCACAACCCTGTTCTTGAGAGGCTACCACGGCTGTTAAAACATATTTAATGTATGTACCTACCTACTTTTATCTTTTCGATAGAGAGAACATATGTCCTTAGAGCATTCAGATTATGAATCTATACCACCGCAGTCCGATTTAAGATTTTTTGTCGTACTAATACGGTTCATTTTGCTTGTGTCGAGCGGAGGGACACTGGCTTGATTTCAGAATTTATTTTCCTACAAGCGGAATTAAAGACAAAAATGTATATTGTATACTATACGTGTTCTTTAGTTCAGTTGATATAAAAAAAAACATTGGTATATCAAATTGAATAAAGCGGTTTTCTTGTCAAATTTTGAGGTAACTTCGTGTTTTGTTTTTGTATCGTAAACATTTTTAGGAATACTCTTTTCACATCATATACTAATCAGTGTTTGTCCTTAATTTTACAATATATTTTTTCCAAACTGATTGATTCAACAGTTTCACCATTTGAGGTTGTATAGATTCGAAGTAGAACAAATCTACAAAACTCAAATAGCTCACAAGTCACTATTTTATCTGTCAGTGTTTTTTTATTTAGTCAATAAACATGCTTTGCGGCCCAACAGGCTCGAACTCTGTCATTACTACAAACAATAACCATACATTGCACTTTCTGTCCATTGGTCTACCATTACCAAGCTCCTGTCTTCGCCGCCGCTAACACGTATCTTCTTTCACTTTTACTCTGGTAAAGTTTTAAATGTTTTAGAAAAGGACGAAGTTACAATATTACGCACCCTATCGAGCGCGGATAAATCGACATCTTCAGGGGTGATGATAATGCTTGAGTTCGACATGTCATGTTTTATGTATATCTATCTAGTCGAGTACGTTGTGTGTCCGCGCCTTTAAAATGTCGGAACAGTTCATTTTTCAACGGACCACCGGCAATGTATTTAACTTGCGTATAAAAGATTTCAACGTCGTCTTGCTACGTCCATACCTTGAAATATTATTAATAACTTGCGTATAAAAGATTTCAACGTCATCTTGTAACGTCTATACTTTGATATATTATTAATAGAAAAATGCTGAATTGCTGAAAAAATCTCGTACCATTTTTGTTCGTAAGAACGAGTAGATACAAAGTATCAAGCTCACCTAAGATCTTCTTCGGTACAGTATGTTAATGACAACGGAATGAACTTATACGTAAACTTATACGTACTCATAAGATCGCGCTACGATATACAATCATTTAATAAGCAATTTGCAATAAACATTGGCGCTCAGATGGCCGGCTAGTTAGATACAGTATATTGTTACCTCGCGTCATAAACTAAAATTAAATATAAAGACGAAATAACCTCATTTGCGACACAGTCCTTTACAGCCTCGAAGCTACGACATTGCTTTCCCATAAACTATAGTCATATGTGTTTTATTATACATTATCTAATATATAGTAAAATTATATAATATCTATTGAAGACATTCCCGCTGTTTAACCGAGACGATGCGGACTCGGTCATCTGCGCCCACGCATCTATCATTCTCGCATTAACATAAAAACTGCACCGACTCCCGCGCACTGTTTTATCTGCTAACTGACGGTTGAGTGCCAAGTTAACAAGTCCGCAATTTGGCAATCATAGCAAATTGCCTAAGTATACGTGTCATTGTTATAGGAAAGTAAATTATAATCACTGACATTAAATATATGCGCTGGGCGAATGTTGGGGAATTCAAACAAATATTTTATTTGGAAGACGAGAGATAAGTTATTGCGGTGAATGCGTTTCATATATCATTCATAGTTGTCTCTTACGACCGTATCTTATTGGGATCACTTTCCTTACGCATGGTTGCCCTCACGTCGTGGGCCCCGTCAAAGCCAAAGCCGAAGCCGAAGCCGCGCTGAGAAACGAATTACGGACACTTAAATTTAATTCGCTTTTCATGTTTGGTTACGTAATTCGTTGCATGGTTGCTCACCACGAGGCGCTGGACTTGACTTCCGTTTCCTGTCTAATCTCGGTTATTAGAATTATATGTTGCAATACCTATGTATTGTAAAATAACTAAAAATGTATAAAGTTCTTGTTTATATATCTAGGTGCATACTTATATCAATCTCGATTCCCACACACTGAATTACATTATAGGTGGCGAGAAAAGGGCGAAGACGCTACGCGCTCTGCGCATTACTAAATGTGTTTGAGCGAGAGTTTCGCACTCTTCGTAGGTTTACCATAATTTCTATCACGATCAAACCGTCAGGAAATGTAGGTATACACTTTTTCTTTTAGCATGATAGCTAGATAAATTTATTTCATTATAACTTAATCTAATAGGTACAAGTAAAACAAATGTAAAGGGAAGCCAAAACAAACAGTGAAAAAGTTGTAAATACATCCATCGGGAACAATACGTTATATGCATTTGAGACAAAGAGCTTAAAGCCTTTATTACACAACTCAATGATGACTGGTATATGTGTAATGCAAATGGCAAATCTAACCATTTTACCACTCCCCATAGTCGCTACTTTTTGCAAAGGTTAAGCATTTCCGAGCCAGTTTCAAATGTATAGTCCCTATAACTGGCACTGGGTCAGTGTCCGTCCGTCGGCTCGCCGCTGGCCATGACTTCTCACCGTGTGCTATAGGATGCGGCTATGTGATAGCCTCTATATAGTAAGTGTCCGTTTTCCATACCTGCGCCGGCGGGCGCCGCCGTTCAACCGTATCCGACGCTTTTTGCAAAAAAGGCAACAAGGATCAAAGGTATTTTAAAGCTTTAGTGACTTTTTATTCTTGATTGGTAAGGGTATAGGTAGGTAGGTTGAAGATCAAAACACGTATATATAATGTATAATATATTGCTAAGTTATGTATGTTTTTGCAGCATGGTGCGCGAATACGGCGGTAGCGCAGCCCTAATGGCGGCGGAGGCACGCGAGGGTACATGGGGTGCTGCGTCACGGCACAATCACCTCGCCATCGAGTGGCCTGGGGACAACACTGCGCTTAGAGCCGGCGACAGGTACGTAATTTCGTTTTCAGATACCATGAATTTCGGTTTGTCAGTTAAACAAAAACATAACATTCGACAACGAAAACCTTGGTTCAAAGACAAACTTTTAAGCGTTACGAAACACAATAGCAAAACACGGTAGCCCTTCAATCTTCGCCGTACATATTCGCGGGTAGCAATCTACGACATAACTACTATACTTTCATAGTGCACGGGTATTATCTACTTAGAGCTTGCCAAACGACAGCGTTGCGCGGGGTCAGAGCCCCGCAATCTGCCCCCGAGATCAGCGGACCCTTTACGGTATTTCGCCAGTCGACCACGGATCGTGAGCGGTTATGTTTACAATCCTTAAGAAGAAAACCTCAACCGTAATTTTGATCGTTTCGATACAATCCTCTTATAAACTTATTGAAACCTTAACGCTGAGAACTTTCCCACGTCTGACTAATTTGCAATGTAAAAGAGAAATATTTCACGGAGTTTATCAGACCGATTAAGCAAGTAAATAATGCAAGAGTGAGGAACTATGCGAGAGGAAGCACTAGCGGCCGCTCCGCCGCCGCGCGCCTATTTGTCCACGTCCATTAGACGAATGCGTCCTGAGACGGTAAAATGTTGTATTACGAGTACGATGAATACATTACCGTCGGCTTCACTGACGCGTTCATGTTCTCTTACAATTCAATTCGTTAGCTCCTACTAATATAACCAGCTTACAGTAAAAGTAATCAAATATAAATTATAACAACATATCTTGCTACATTAATTTTAATTTCTTGACGGCTGCCTTCATATTTGTAAATCAGCCGGTATCGGCGCCGGGCGAAGCGGATTTTTCTCAGTAATTACGCTTCGCTGACAGTGTCGTGCATTATCGGGGACGGCCGATTAATTCTCCCGCTTTGTCTGCACCGCCGCGCCGCCGCCTGTGCGAACACCGCTGGGCAGTCACCTGTGATCAACATTGAGTTATAACCAACAGAGTCATATGACCAGGACAATAATGACGGAAGCTACTAGTGTTATTGTCTGCACCATACTAACAGCGGAGATTTGCAATCGAATCAAATTGTGTGGTGTTGAAATTACTTTAGTTCTCCTAACCGCTAGAGGCGCTGAACACTTTGCGATACAAATATCAAACAATATTACTAGTATATTCACCACCACCATCATCATCATATACAGTCTAAAATAACCCATTGCTGGGTATAAGCCTCCAAGTTTTTAAGCCACTCCCGACGGTCCTGCGCTAGTTTCATTCAGGTTCTCGAATTCAACGCTCACTATTATAGAAATAGTGTCTTTTAAGATCATATAAAAATACTAAAAACCGAGGTCTGTTGTAGGTTAGTGGAAGTGAACGGCGTATCAATGCTGTCGTGTCGAAGCCAGGAGGAGCTGCAGCAAGCCATCAGCACCGCTAACCCTGCCAAGCTGGTGCTTATCCGCGGACAGCAGACGCATTCTGCCGGTCCCGTTCAGCCTAAATTTTCACAGGTCAGTTGCAAGAAGACATTATCTATTTAAATATACAAAAATCGCAATGTCCCCCGACAAACTGAATATCAAGTACAACATCGAATATTCAATTTTTGCAGAACGAAGTGTCGTCTTTACGGTCAGAGTTGGGCTCTCTGAAAACGGCTGCGGAGGAAGCCGAGAAGGCGAAAGAGGACCTCCGCACGGACAATACGCGCCTCACACATCGTATCTCGTATTTGGAGGAGCAGGTCGCCGAGCTGCTCGCTAGACATACACAGGTTGTTTAAATACATTTAGAAAAAATAACACTATTTGCATGTTTTTGTATTTAAACGTTCATGTCTAATAATTGCAATTTATTTTTCTACAGCTGCATTCAGTGAGCAGCAACGACAGCAGCTGCATCACGGTTAACAAATCGAAGAAGAACGTAACAAACATCAACATCACCACAGAACCGCACTCGAACAAACCCAGCCCCAAGTCTGAAGTGCAAGTGTTCCAAAAAGGTCCCGATGTTACTGCTATCGTGGCAAAGCTGCCGGGGCTAGACGGCATGGAGTCCAACTTGCCAGTGATGAGGCCGCGGTCCAACGCGTCCGGCGCGTCTTCTAGGGCGGCAGTGTCGCCGCGAGCGTCCCCCGCTCCCAACCACACTCACCGGTCCCACAGCTCGCACAGCACGGAGCACCGGCCGGGGCGCATGCGCCACGCGCTCTCGCACCATTGCATTCACGGCGGCGCGGTGGACTACAACGCCGAGACCGACGCAGCCATCCGCATGATAGAGCGAAACCAAAGACACATGGAGAAGCAACGTCTCAAAAACGAACGACTGAGCAGATCCAAGGGAGAGGACTTTTTCAGATCGGACAGCGACGTGGACATCAGAGAATCCAGCGTATGCGAGTCCCGCCATTACGAGATAAAGAAAGCGGCCGACAGAATAGAGGAGAGCATCAAGAAAACAAATTGGGCCGAGAGGAAGACGCTCTCTATCATCGAGCAGTTGAAGCGCTCGCAACGTTTGAGAAAATTAAAAAAGAACGAAAGCGCCGAGGACATCCAGATAGAGTCGGACAAACAGTATTTGTATAACAGAATCGACGGTAAGGTATTAGAAAACGCGTTGAAATCCAGCCGACGATCGTCAAAGCTGCACTCGCGAAGCGCCAAATCCTCAGAGTTTGAATCCGAATGTTCGGACTTTCCAAACGGTGACATGTACAGTAGCTCTCCAAGGATAGACTACGGGTCTGAGACGCCGCACGGTTATTATAAGAAACACGAGGAGAGAAAGGATGGAGACGGGAAGTCCAGGCCGACGCCTCCGCGCAAGCCGTTGCGTTTGTCGCTGCACAAAGCTCGGAGTGCACATTCTTTGATGAACGGTAGCGAGTCAGAGACTCCGAGCCGTCCGCCGTCTGAGGCCACGCACACCGGGGAATACGACTCGCCGACTAAGAGGCCGGTGAAAAGAACACACGCGGCGGACAAATGGGCGCGGGAGAGGATCAGAGATACCGGCCGAGGGACGCCGAGACCCGCTAGGAAACTCTTAAACGGTTTAAGCACTTGCGACACTCCCGCCGCTGACGACCTGTATCCGGACAACCATCACATGCCCGTGAGAAACGGCAAGTGTACGCCAAGCAAATGGTGCTAATGCTGAAACTTCGTTGTTTCTCTAATAGCAATTATAGAATATGAGGCTAATATTGAAATGAATCAAATTATTAGACATAATCCAGTGAATATGAAACTCATTTGTAAATACTGCTAGACACTGTAAAAAATATGATACGTAGAGCACCCACCGCGTAAATACTCACCACAATATTATACACGTAAGTTAAGACGTCTAACTAATTTACTAAGACAACGCTATTGCATATGTACAATAAGTATCTAAGAGTAGAATATTGTATGAATCGTAATTTGAAATAAAACGAGGGGTTTATAAAATTTGTAATGTTTTATTGAGACGCCCGTAATATGCGCATACTTATCACAATAATGTCGTTACGACATATCATGAAACTCGTCTGACGGTAATAAAGCGCTCGTAATATAAAATCCACTAAAACAACAACTGCACAATAAAATCGCTTTAATTACATGCAACAGAAAACAAATGACAGTATATAATATTTACATCAATTGTTACCGTATAAATACCATTAACTTTCCTAAACAGTAGCGCACAACTGCGAATTAGAAGTGACGAACAGTTCAACAAACAGTTCAGTTAGCTGTTCAACAGTTCTTAAACAGATAACGACCAACCCGCAGTTGTGCGGTGATTTCTAACTACTAAGTAACCATACTCTATACACTAAGTGAAATGCTGTTAGAAGGGTAAAGGGTTGTTTTCAAGCAAATTCTCTTAAGAAAACTGACAAGTATACCCTTCTCTTTGTTCGTACGACTTGCTAAGTAAAAGTACCACAGTATGGTTACATAGGATCGACATAACAACTAAACTATGCGACTGCATACACGTGCCGTAATAATGATAATTAGCATTATATTATTTTACACTCCACGACTCGATTCCGCTGCGACGATCACAACGGTCATTCTCGGATTTGTGGTCACTACCTAATTTCTGTGGCAATTTTTTTTGTTTAAGTATTCGATTTTTTTATCGTGCAATATTATTTAATATTCGAGTATTGTATCGTGAACAGTTATTTAATAATTACACAATGATATTAAATAATAAAAATTGCCGTAACGGAAATTAGGTATAGTGACCACTAGTCCGACAATGAGCGCCAAATGTCAACGGAACGAACACACCATAAGACAGCTTAATTTGACAAGTTAGCACAGACTATTTAATACGATAAAGAATACCGACGAAGTTGCAGTATATACGGATGAAAACAGTTTAAAAAAAATAATTAAAATGAAAAATACTTATTTAAAACTGTTAATACTCGCTACTAACTTGCCAAAATATGTTTTTAAACATTCGTAGAGTGCAAGAGAGATAAGGAAAGACTAATTGCCCTCATATTCAAAATATTTACAAATACATATCTTAATAATAAATTCAGTAATGTCTTCAATATTGCATGAATATGGCCTTTATTCTGTTACGCGTTAAACCAAATTTAACAATCTATGTTTTCAAAAAAGCGAACGAAAAAATGACAACTTTAGACAACATTTTGACAACTTTAGACAACATTTTAGTGCGTTTTGAGTGCAACGCGCAACAGATCCGAGACAAATAAATTATAATGTCAATTACGAAGTTTCACTAATGTAACGGTAACTGGCGAATGATAGGATCACTCTTGGCTATCAAAATGAAACTAAATTTTGCAAGGTTAAAGCCGTGCAGCTGCTCCCCGTGTATTGGTCGAGTTAACGATTACAACCACGTCGGGTCGACAATCAACCTCACCCCGCGAAGTAAACACGAATAAAATATAAAAAAACAATTTTGTAACATAAGAATTATTTATATATACCCGTCCAGACATAAAATCACTGTCACACCCATCACACGTTTTGGCAAATCACTAGTCGCTTTTTTGCCTTTGCAACTTCACGCACTTATTTAAAATCTAATCCTGCGTAGACATTCCACCTTTGTAACGGTTCAGAAACCGCCTAAGTACTCGAGACTTCTGAAGTCTAGGCGTAATTTTACACAATCTTCGACAAATTTCTACAGTTAAACCATGGCACCGACAACATCGCACAACGGGACTTATCATTGCATTCTTTGATAAAATTAATTTCAACTTCCAACAATTCACGGACGCCCGGTCCTCTCGGACTGACTTTGCGTCGTTTCGATAGCTCGAAACGAGGAACAATCGTACATCCTCGACGACGACAACTTTAGCGAGAGGTCTACCAGCCACCGATTTGTAACTCCCGTCGCTTAGAACTCGAAACACCTTCCGAGATTGACGTACTTCTTAAGTTGTTGCGGCAACGGCAGCTCCTTGACGCCGCGCTTCATGAGGATGGAGAGGCGCACGCGGCGGGCGGAGTCGGAGGGCGCGGTGCTGCGCCGGTGCCGCTTCGAGTCGCCGTCGCCGTCGTCGTCGGCCGAGTCGTCGTCCGTCGACGACGACGAGTGGTGGCTCACCTGGCCGTGGCCGCGCTTCTGCCGGCGGCGACGACCTGCCGGGGAACGGGTCGCAGGGTTTGGAAATGTTTAATAACAATACTAGTAGCCGTAAAGGTATCTCGCCCAGTGAGAAAAATTTTCATAGATTTCTCACAGCCGGTGCGGCACCGCGATAAAAGATTCGGTAAAAACCAAAAACAAATATCTGCAACAAACACATGGAAAAATTCTTGAGGACGGACTCACGAATTTTCGTGGAAGGTTCGCTCCGTCGCTTAGTCGGCATAGCGTCTGGCGCGGTCTGCTGGAAGACGTCGGTTCGAATCCAACCGGATCGAAGTGAACATTTTCAACCCGCATTGGACCGGATCGACATACGTCCTTGCCGGTAGAGAAATAGAGAAGCAAAATAGTCCGGCAGCGCTCACCCCGGTGGTGGTCGTCGTCCGTGAGGCTGCTGGAGGCGCGCGAGCCGCAGTCCGAGTCGTCGCTGTTGCCGCTCTTGCCGGGCGAGCTGCTCGACGACGGCGTGTTCTCCTCGCCCAGGCCACTGTCGAACTTCTGCCGCTTCTCGTCGCGGGCCTTGGACGTGGACTCGGTGGTGGTCGTCTCCTCCTCGCTCAGGGACTTCTTCCGGTCGAAGTCGAGGAACGGGGACGCGGTCTCCGGCTCGCCGAGGTACAGCTCGAGCTGGCCCATGGTCGTCCTCTTGCAGCGGGAGTCCCGCGGCGCGGCGTCGGCGCGCTCCCGCCGCGGGGGCAGGGAGCGGCTGCGGCGCGAGCGCGGGGGCGGGGTCGGGGGCGGGGGCGAAGCGCGCGAGCCGGACGCCGGAGGGGGGGCGTCGCCGCGCAAGGGCGCGGGGGCGGGCGCGGCGTCGCGGCGCGTCCTCGGCCTTTGGTTGCTGAACTCGAACAGAATGATGTCCCGGGCCGCCCGCCGGCGCGCCGCCTCCTCCCCGTCGCTGTCGGAGTTCCGCTCCCTGCTGCGGTTGCTCCTGCGAGCGCCACTGAGCGTTTAGCCACGTTTAGTATTGGAATACATAGATGATATACACTTTATTGCTCACACACAGGAACAAAAACAGTACATAGACAGCTTACAATTAATGTGGGCAAAGGCGGCGTTATCGCTAAGAGCAATCTCTTCCAGACTACCTTTTAGATATAGGAAAACAAATTAGAGCGGGATACGTAGTGTGCCAATAGCAAAATTTGAATTGTATAGAAGTATAGAAACATCAATTAACATTATATTTTGTCAAATAATAAATAACGATACAGTGTACCTACATGTATATTAGTACATATAAATATACCTAAATAAACGTATACTTACTAATAAATAAATACAAGTTGCAGATTAGGACAGCGTCAGAAGATATCTACGCAATCCAGTTTTGAAAATGGGAAGCGACTTTGAGGGACGTATTCTATAACTCTACTCAATGCTAAAGTCAGGATTTGAGTATAGTTTAAAGCACTCGAAATCATACTCAGATCCTGACTTGAGCATTGAGTAGAGTTCTAGAATACGACCCTACATGTCGGATTTCAGACGGGAGTCCGTTCCGTAGTTGTGCAGCCTTAATCGTAAAAGAGTTTTTGATATACTCCGAGCGAGTGAAAGGTGGTTTCGATAGGTTATCCATTTTCGACTTAAGTTCGCGGTTGTGATCCTTTCCGAGGAAGCGAAAACGTTCCTTAAAGTAAGCTGGAGTAAGAGGGTCATATAAAACGTTATAGAGAACCTACTGCTCGGGCGACTTCTTTGCTTAACCAATTGCTCACACAACAGTCACGTGCCGACATATTCCATGACAGTTCAAACGAATTCTTGAAATATGATGTTTTGTTCCTCAACGATTTTTTAAGAATCCAAAGCAGAGTACCTTAGATTAGATTAGATTAGATTAGATTAATGTTTATTTGCCAAAATACAGTAAATATACAGGTCTTAAATTAAATTGGTACAATGTATTCAACCTGCAAGCAGGTGTGCAAATATATTGGAATTTATTGGTACAGGTAATTGAAGTTAATTAAAATGTCAAATATTTCTAAATCCAAAGTATTCCTTATTACTATAGCAGCAATGTGTCATAAGCCATCTTGTCAATTGTAGTTTAAAATTATGTCCGTGTAGTAATTTAATGTCACTTGGTAAATTATTAAAAATCTTAATGCACATGTTGTAGCAGTTATTTGTGTAAATTATTTTATGGCAACGAGGTTGATATAATTGATTCATAATTTTAGGCCGTGTTTGTCTTTGAAATATTTCGCCACATATTTTAAAATGTTTAGGATTAGTCTTAACAAACACACAGATGTCTCTGATATACATACAGGGGAGAGGTAAGATGTTTAGTTTTTTAAATAGGGGCTTGCATGTGTCATCTGCTTTAGCGCCACCTATGTAATATAACTGTAACTAACCATATAATTAACTATATATTCACTAGCATGTAAGTGTTTTGGCTTCCGCTGTAAACTTATATTGTGAATAAATAAATAAATAGAGAAAGCCGAGAACGTGCTCCTCACGGCACAACTTGATGGGCAGCCACTGTAGCATTCTCCTATGTTCAGACACATGATCGAACTTGCGCAATCCGCGTATGAACCTGATACAAAGATTCTGCAGACGCTGGAGTTTGCTAAGTAGATCCTCATTGAGGTCAATGACACAGACATCAGCATAATCTAGAATAGGTAAGAGCAGCGATTGCGCAAGTTCCACCTTGGTCCTCAGAGGAAGCAGATGTTTCCATCGTCGCAATAAACCTGAGGCAGCAATTACCCTCCTACTCACCTCAGCGATATGTGGCGACCAAGACAGGGTGGAGTCAAAGAAAACCAAGGCTTCTGACAACCCTTACTGAAAGACAACGGGGGCGGAGTTGAAGAGGAGCGGGGGAATAGTAGTATTATTTAAATTGGCAATCTGCTTCGAGCCACCAATGACGATAGGTTCGACTTCAATCATGTATAGCCGCGAGGTCGTCATTAAGTTCGAAGATCGAATTATCCACGTCGTATACAGGAGACTGAGAATAAATCTAAAGGTCGTCAGCGTATTGGTGATACCGACAAGAAATTAAGGGAATTTATGAAGATGGAAAAAAGAAGAGGAGAGAGGACCCCGCCCTGAGGTACACCAGCGGTAACGTCACAGAAGCTAGAATGCTTGTTATCAACACGGACACATTGCCGACGCCCAAAGAGATAGTGACGAAACCACTCCACAACCAAATCTGACACAAGGACGGATTTCAGCATTGCTAACAGGATGCCGAAGTCAACAGTGTTGAACGCGTTGCTGAAATCTAAAAGAACTAATACTGTCAGATGCTGATTCGACATACCTTTGCGAATGTCATCAGACACCTTGGTCAGAGCAGTGCTATGCCCCGAGCGGAAGCCATATTGGAAAGGACCAAGGATGTTACAGGAGTTCACGAATATTGTGATCTGGTGATGGAGAAGACGTTCGAGAACTTTGGAAAGGAAGAATAGAAATAGGACGAAAATGAGAAGGTAAAGATGGATTAGAGGTGTTAGGGATAGGTACTGCAGCAGCCTGGCGCCAGCAGCTCGGGAAGGTGCCAGTGTCGAGAAAAGTTGAAAATATGGCAAAGTACAGGAACGAGAATTGAAGAACCGTGTAAGATCATCCTTCGGTTTATTTATCTAACCCTTCTCCAGTGGATTTAACGGTCAAGATGATTTTTCAACTTCACTCTCGGACACAGGCCTGAAAGAGAAAGCCGAATATTGTAAGTCATGAGCGGAAAAAAGTGATTGCAGCGTAAATTGCTTGACATTAGAAGATAGCGAGGAAGACGTTGTGAAATGTGAGTTCAAAGAGTTTAGATCGAGACTAAAAGGAATAGGAGATTTTGACTTGCCAATACCAAGGGTATTCAAGAATGACCACACCCTAGTAGGATCATCATTAGAAACTGAGGCGTGTATGTGACGGCGCTACTCACACCCTGCTGCTACAACGGTTACGAAGTTCCTTATACTTACGGTGGGTCTCATCAGAGGGATCGTTTCTACATCGCACCTTAGCACGATTGCACTTGGACATCAATGCTTTAATTTCAGCTGTGAGCCAAGGAGCCGGAAGATGCTTCAGCCGGACAGGACGGAGTGGGGATATGTATCAAATAGCTGAACAAGCAGGGAGTTGAAAATCTCCATCTTCAGGTCCATAGATGGGGCTCTGGCAACAGCGTCCCAGTCAAAAACCACCTATATACAAGAAGCTTCCTTCGTCAAAGTTTTTAAAATTGCGCTGCATGACCACCCGAGGTAGGCTTAGGACAGTGGATTTTGTAGGAAAGGTATATAAGGTCATGGTAGGAGAAGGCTTCGGCAGGAAATTGTCCGTGGGCGTTAACAAGGTCAATAGAAGAAGCAATGGCAAGATCTAACAGAAATGGCTGGCAACCAGGCAAATGACGCGTGGAAGAAGATGGAAGAATGGTGAGATTAATAGAATCCACGATTGGGCGTAACCGAGCAGAACGAAAGTCGTTTTTAAGCAGGCAGGTGCTAAAATCACCGATAATAACAGTATGATCAACAGTGGTCACAAAATTTTCTAATAAAGCTTCAAATTTAGTAGAGTAATCAATTTGGAGATTTGGACTATAAAAAACGCTTCGAGAAGCTTCTGGTTGCCCAGAAGAACTTCTACAAAAAGATGCCCCGATGTTTCAGAATCGAGAGAAAAAGATTTATCTAAAATATTGAAAAGAAAATTACTTCTAAGGTATATAGCAACCCCACCGCCACTCCTGCCAGTCCTATTATTGCGGATGACATGGAAACCAGGAAGGGAGTAGGAAGAAAAGGAAACCAAGATTGCGTGAACACTCTGGTTGTTTGAGAAAGTGCTCACCAAATCAGTGTAATGCGCAGGAATACTTTGTGCAGTCCATATAAATATATGGACTGCATTAAAATTTTTCGCAAAAGTTGAAAAGTTACATTCTGGGAGTTCATTTAACGGTTGAGGCACTACGTACGTACGGTACGTTAACTACAATCCG
>NW_020654810.1:25304085-25308887 GCF_003589595.1 Hyposmocoma kahamanoa | reverse complement strand
TTAACGGTTGAGGCACTACGTACGTACGGTACGTTAACTACAATCCGAAAGCGAAGATGCAGAAAGAAAGTCTGACCCATCACTCAAAGAGTGATCATTACCGTTATTGACATTAGTTTGCAACATTTAATATGATAATATGTATGTAAATACAGTGTATATGTATATATATATATATATATATATATATATATTAATATGTATATTAAAATACTAATAACAAAATAAATATCTATAAAATAGTATAAAAAATAAAACCAAAATTATTCATAATACCCGCCAGCAGTGTGAAAGAGAATCGCTTACAATGTCAACAAAAATGAAAACAAAATACAAAGTAATGCAATATTGGAAAATAGTAAGAAAACAAAAAAATTATGAAATTTAATGGAATATTTAATTCGAAATTTACCACGGGCGTTCCGGTGAAGGAAAACGTAGTGGTGAAACCTGCACGTCGAAGGAGGTTCACAACCCCCGCACGGGGCTAGCGCGGTGGACTAGGACCTAAGCCCTCGCTTTAGAGGACGTCCGTGCCCCGATCGATGAGGATTGGAACCGAACATAAATATCTCACCTGTCGGCCTCGGTGACCACGACTTCCAGGTGGTCGTCAGACGCGTCGTTGTCGTTTTCGTTGTCGTCGTCGTCGTAGCGGCGATCGGAGTCGCTGTCGTCGGTGTCGGAGTGCGAGGGCGAGCCGACGGAGTCGACGCGCAGCGCGCCGGCCACGCGGTTGTGGCCCATGCTCAGCACCAGGCTGAGCAGCGCGTTCATCTCGTGCCCGCCGCTGGCCGGGTCCAGGTCGTGCAGGGCGTTGAGGCTCTCTGCGCGGCGAAGGCCGGGTTAGGAAAGGCGGGCGGCGGTCGGAAGCCGTCGGGGCGCGGGGCGCGGGCTCACCGTGGTCGCTGTCCTCCTCGAAGGGGATGCAGATGCGCCGCGGACAGGCCTTCTTGGCGGGCGGCGCGCGCGGCGGCGGCTCGCGCAGCTCGGGGTGCCGGCGCAGCATGGCGCCGCGCATCGCCGCGCGGATCGCGCCCCGCGCCAGCGCCTGCAGCCGCGCCGGCCGCTGCTCCTCTGCAAAGCGGTCGTCTAGTCGTCGTCCGGCCACCGGCCTAGTTCACGGCTCACATGCACAGTCTTCTATACCGAGCACCGTGATCGAAAACCACCCGCGAAATGTTGGCTTCTCTTCTCATACGCTACGGTGTATGGCATTCCTGTCTTACGAAAACTTTCAGACGTCGAAACAGCTAGATTGGTTTACTTCGGCTACTTTCGCAGGTTAAATGCATACGGCATTTTGCATTGGGGTAATGCCGCCGATTCAATAGAATCTTTGTCCTGCAGAAACGTGCGATATTCAAAATTTGCCATTTACGAGGTTTAAAACTATAGTGAAACAAAAACTTAATACTAAGGGTTATTATACAACTTCTGCGTACTTGGACGACAAAAATAGTGGTAGTGATCCGTTTAGTTCATGGAGGTAGTCTCGATCTAAGAAGGTGTTTGAAATAAATATTGTAAATGTTAAATGTATCCATATGTATATTTAAAAAAACAACACCTAGAATTTTTTGCTCAATCTAACTTACAAATGAGCAGTAGAGTTTAATTAATATGACGATTATAAGTGTAATTTGCTTAGCTTTCGTATGAAATAAAGACTATTTGAATTTTGAATATTCTGTTTAAAATTATAAATAGCGAAAATAACTTGCCTTATCGTGACAATGTGACGTCAAACTGGAGACCGAAACAATGATTTATCGCCGATATTTACTTTCGTACTCCAACCGCTTGATAACCCGCGAGGCATAAACAGATAAGTGAGCCGGGGTTCAATGGAAACGGAATGGATGACTTACGCAACACTATAATCCTATCGTCAATATATGCACGCATGACTAATGCATTGCAAACAGTTAGACAAGGTTCTCATTGGGGTAGGCAGAGACTGTTAATCAGCACTTTGCACGATCCTGGCAAACCTCTCCTGCTTCACTTACATTCATCAACATTTCTATACAAGCCCTCATATTCTTCTCACTACGCACTGCAAACTTTTTAAGAATATGCTCGATTTGCTCTAAAACGTCCTTCGTAGCCTTCTTTCAATGTTTCCTTCTATGTTGGCTCTATATGTATATCTCTTTTGCCACTTTACTTTCATTCGTACACACCGTATGTCCGAACCACATGAACATGCCCTTCTCGCTTATGGTCAGTATGTCCTCTTTCAAACCACACCATTCACCGATCAGTATTCCTCACTCTGCCACTTAATCGCACGTCACATAATTTACCGAGTACAACACTAGCTACAACTTTTTTACTTCTATCAACCAATGAAGGTACGACTTTACCATGTCTGAAGAATGTCTGAACCATCCCTATATAGAGATTTTAAGTTAAGTACGCTATTGTCGGTCGAATATCGGTTCAACACGCACCAACACACTCGCAAGGCAAGTTTTAGAACCCATCAAATAGACCGTAAGCTTTTTTATGGGCTTGAAGATCAGGTTCACACTGATTGTTCACACCGATGAGACTCACCGAGCCTGATGAGATCCGGGTTCTGACCCTTGAGAGGCAACCTCATAGTTGCAAAAGATACGTTGAGCAAGCTGCGCGTGCTCCACTCGTTGGATCCTAAGCGTCTTACTTGCAGCAGGTTATCATTCAGCGGCAGCACCAAGATACCGCCCACCTAAAAAACAAACATAAATCACTAGACATAGCCTTATCTTCTTCTGGGAGTCACGAAAAAGTTTATCAATGATTGATGGAACGCCTTAAACATAATATGTAAATCTAAAATTTTTGGCCTCCAAACCCAATTTTCTATATAATTAGCATAGAGTGCAGTATGTATGTAAGATTATAAAAAGTGGGTATAAAACAGGAAACAAACCTTAATAAGCTGTTTGAAGTAATTCTGGTACTCTTCAGGGCAGCCAGCGCCGCAGTAGACGCGGTCGTAGGGCGCCTGCAGCGGGGCAAGGCACAGTCCGTTGCCTGCACACAACAAAGCATTTAGCTCTTTGCAGATATATGCAAAGCATCCGTGTCTTGACTTATATGTTTACACGTGAGGTAAACGATATATATATAGGATAAACCAAAAGCGTTCTTGTTTTAAGATCGCAGAATATTTATTGGAAAATATAGAGAATTCAGAAGACGTCGCTTATGCTTTTATTGTTTATACATAAACGTACGACATTATCAGGCGTAGTTCCAAAAATTTACAAACAGAATAAAAATTATCTACTGTTGGAGTACATATTTTGGCTTACACTTGAAAAGTTGATAAGTTCCCAATGGCCAGAAGGTTTACAAGTATAATATTATTGGGCAGAAGCGTCAGGCAAGGAGAATGTTTATCACTGAAGTTGTTCATTGCCGTTGCATAAACATTTTTCCAAATTGTAAATTATTCAAAATCAACATTTAAATCAAAACAGATTTACTTTACTGAACATCTTCAGGAAAGAAGAAAAGTAAATTTATGTCAATATCAATATCATCATCATTCAGCCATACGACGCCCACTGCTGGGCATAGGCCTCCCTCAACGATCTCCACGATAATCGGTCCTACGCTGCCCGCATCCATCGGCTTCCGGCAACCTTTACCAGATCGGCGGTCCACCTGCTGGGGGGGCCTACCCACTGAGGGTCGTCCGGTGCGCGGTCGCCATTGAAGAACCTTTCCGCCCCAACGGCCATCGGTTCTCCTAGCTATGTGCCTCGCCCACTGCTACTTCAGCTGAGCAATTCTTCGAGGTTAGGTTACCTTAGTTCTACGAATTTCCTCATTTCTGATTCTATCACCTAGGGAAACACTGGACATCGCTCTCTCCATTGCCCACTGAGTAACCTTGAGCCTTCTTAGGAGGCCCATAGATTTATAAATAATAATAATAATAACGCGCACACACTCATAGGCCCGCACTAGGGACACCCTGTATCGCGGGTGTCATGGACACACACAGACAACCACAAATTACACCCAAACTCTCTTGAGAAATAAATGTAAGCCATACAAATATTTCTCCCGGCACAGGAATCGAACCCGGAACCTCTTGCGTGGCAGTCTAGCATGGTAACCGTTCGGCCACGGAGGCAAATAGAATGAAATGAATAACTAACAAACCAAAAATACTAAGAAACAACTAAAAGAAATCTATTAAATATTATGAATGAATCAACTTGGAACTGTGGTCACATAAAAAATCCTAAGTTACCATGTAGACTAAACCTCAAAAAATATTGTACTTGACATCAACCTTTTACCATTGCCTAACATACGGAAGTCAAATTTGGATTTACAAATTTTAAAAAATGCAACAGGAAAAAGCATTCTGAATCTGAATAAAAATAAATAGAGTAAAGAAATAAGAGATGCACTATTATAGATACAAAAGGCAGTGGGCTAGGCATATTTCATATAACAGATAGTACCATGGGATGGACACTACTGACAACAACAAACTAGAAGAGAGTTAACAAAAAAGTGTAGAAAGCCTAGAAAGTGGAGGACTGATAACATCATATAAAGTAGCCAGGAAAAACTCGTCAGTTGTTGCCAAAGATATGGTAAAATAGAACCGGTCGGGGGCCCAGTTGGGGGGCCCCAACCGGGCCCCCAACCGGGCCCCCAACCGGGCCCCCCAACCGGGCCCCCAACCGGGCCCCCCAACCGGGCCCCCCAACCGGGGCACCCAACCGGGGCACCCAACCGGGCCCCCCCAACCGGGTCCCCCAACCGGCCCCATAACCAGGGATGCAACC